>NW_028240625.1:0-243392 GCF_964263255.1 Lissotriton vulgaris | reverse complement strand
TGTCGCAGAGGTATCAAAACACTCGAAAAACTGACGGCGATAGGGTTGATTCTAGCAAAAATCAACAGCAATGCCCTAGAGAAAGGGAGTTCAAAGGGAGCTCCCCCAGGCTTGGGGGTGAGTGAGGGACGTTACCTTTTGTAGTGACACAATTGAAATATACTCTTCACTCCAGCTTGGCAAAGCCTCAGCCAAGAGACATTTGGGAACCACTTCCCACATAACTCACTGGACGTGATACAAACACATAACTACTGCCTACTTGTTCCCTGGGATGATGCCATATCGATGTACGGTATAACTGATCAGCACTATTATGGGAGAGTGCTGACACTTTGCTACAGCTCCATGGGGGTCTCATGGAGCAGACTTCCAAGCTTATGGGTCATAGCAGATTGTCAGGAGGCTGGGTCGCAAATGTACTGCATGGGTATTGGGCAAGCAGGACAATTAATTGAAAATGCCAGACTGTACCTTGCCTGGTGCAATTTCGACTCTATTCTTTTAAAACAAAATCAAAAAAAGTAGAAAAGGAGTATGTCAAAGTGTGCCACAGAAGTAATACTTTACATACGCAAAATGCATTTTTGAATAGGTTTCAAAGAATGGAGTATCTCTTTAATTACATTTTGGATCCTCAGGATCCAGTTTTCATGAATAAACCCGTCTTGTGTTCCTGCATGTTGGAATGCGGCAATCTATGTCGGTATTCACTCCAGTTAATGGCAAGTGCTTGTCTTAACAGTTAGCCAAATGAACCTTCTTCCTGAAGCTCGGCAAGGGTTACTTATATGGCCACTAAAGAAAAAAGAAGCAGGACATTTGAGCCATATAGAATATAGAATCATAGTGCTGGTATTTATTTTTCCTCAACTGAGAGAAAAACAAAAACAGGAAAGAAAGTGGAAGAGAAAAATAGAAATAAGGGAACAAGGGAGAACGCGGGGACCAGTAACAGTGAGAATAAGCATTTTGCAAAGCAACAGGTCTTGCATTTACGACCACTTGAGCTATTGGCATTGTAAATGACAATGCCTTTTATTTATGTGTTGTTTTTAAAACAGATAAACAAAAGTCATTCTTATTTACAATGCCAATAGCTTAAACTCTCACAAATGTGAGACCGATTGCATTGCAAATGCGTTTGTGCTATAAAAAGTGTTTTAACACCTTCAACGCTCATGACGAACTCAGCTCGTCATGATCGTTGGAACGCTCGCACGCTGGGCTAATTCCCCTGCTGTGCGAGCGTTCTACAGGAACGGGTGTGGTCATGACTAGCTCAGCTCGTCATGAGCACACGAGCACTGTGGCTCATGACGAGCTCAGCTCGTCATGAGCACCGGAGCGCTGTGCCCCCCCTCCCCTCAGCACAGCGGGGGAATCAGCCCCGCATGCAAGGGGTTAAAGCTTTTCGAGAGAGCGTGTCCTGCCTGCAAGAGCAGGCAGGTCAAAGGTATTTGAGAAAATAGTGCTTGGAGGCTGTAATTAAAGCCTACCGAGTAACAACAGACGTTAACAGGGAGTGTAGCCATGAGAGGTTACAAAATGAGACAAGGCGGTACTAAGGAGGCACTACTAAGCCTATTGACCAAGTAATAGCCACAGTTTATAGTGGACAATGACACAAGCAAATGAAAAATATGGGTTGAGTGTAGGCGGAGCTTCAAGTCCTTGCCCGAATACAGCATGCCTTGCAGAGCAGCACAGGCTCAACCTAAAAAGGAGCAGCAGTATTAAAGTAGCATATTAAAGAGGCTTGAGTTGAATTCAACACTACGCAACCTTGGTATTCGGAGCACCAATTTTTAAAAGCACCAACAGATTAGAGCTTTGGGCAACAGCACTCATTCTTTTACAAATTAAGCACTGCAGATTGCTGTCTCAGTATACACTGCCTGTCTCTTACTGTTATTATATATAATACTCCAGATAATGTCCACTGCACGCAATTATTCTGCTAAAATCTGTGACTACTGTAACACCATTGACACTACTTAAGTCTCTAGCTGTACTCTTCATGAGGGAGAAAATGTGGCTAAGCGGTTAGAGCTGCCACCTTTTGACCTGGGGAACCAGGCCCGAACCTTAGTTTCAGTTCAACATCATGCGATCCAAGGCACATAACTTAATCTATCAATGTCTAAAAATATAAAACCTCTGGTTGTCTTGTAAAGCGCTATGATGCCCTCAGCCAAGTTTGAGCTATATAAAATGTTGAAAAATTAAAAATATTAGATTCTCATATGCCAAGTTACCCAAGTCCAGGTGAGGTCACAGTCTTATCTTGGAATTTTGGAACGTGTATTGGTTTTATACTGGGCAAAATAAGGCATCAAGTCTTCCAAGTGGGAAACTTGGCAACTATGCATGCCTTCAGCAACTGTTGCTTCTGGTCCTGCCCTCTGTCCGGGCTTTAAGTCGCATTGAAAAACTGAAGGGTCTCTGAAAGGGTTATGGCCGGTGCAATTAAGGGTGTGACTTAAAAGCCCTTTAGCTGAAAATCTGTACTTAGCTTGGTGTGCCCCCAATGGTATTTTGCTACTTCTGTCATTACATCCAGAAATATGATACAGAAAGTAACATTACACTTACAACAAGCCTGTACTATAGACTTTTGATCAACGGTTGTCAATAAATAATGGTTGTTAATACATAAGCAACAACCATGCCTTCTTAGTATATTGAAAATGCTGCAGTTCTGAAATGGGACTGTGAAAGAACTATAATGAGTCTCTTTGAAGTTAGCTCAAAGGCAGGGACCGGTGGTAATGCTGCAGAGGTAAGATTTCTTTTTTTTCATGGTGAAGGCAAAAAGGGAGAGCCCGATAGGGACCCGTCTCGGCGCCTGCTTTAAAGAACAGCCGGTGCTGAGCACCGGCAAGACCCGCCCCACTTAAAGCCCTGCCTCTACGTGAAATAGCTTATCTGAGGGAAAGACAAGATAATGTGAAGAACGTCAACGTTGGAAATGTAAACGCCATTTCAGCGACACACCAACAGTTGCAGCTGTGAATATTGAGAGCAGAATAAATGATGAAGAACAATGACAAAACCGAGATGAAAGACACGCTTGGGCCGATGGTTGGAAGCTGCAGGCTGCACCGCGCTGCCGTGAGAGGCTGTGCCTGATCTGGGCGAGCTCGGCCTCGAGGCCACCGGGAGCGGAACAACAACAAAGAACTAACGAGCGAGAAGCATCCTTCCTTCCGCATTAGGCGTCGAGAGCTCCTCGGTGCGCGTGGAGAGGCCCGGGTCCTCGAGCTTCCATCCAGACCTCGCGCCTCCTTAATGAACGGGCTGGCCGGGTGCGCACGCACGCGCCGAGGGAGCCAACGACGCAGAGCGCGCCGCGCGAGCTTTTCCCCGCGCGGCGACGGAAGCGGAAGGAATTGTGGATGAGGCCGCGTGCTCTGTACACACCGGACGTTCTATTAAGCCAGGCCGGACCGTGCTCAGCGGTTCAGGCAGGGAGAGCAGACGGCCATGGCTGGAGCATTGGCTCTGTGTGACTGCTGGGCCCGTGGAGCGGAACCATCTCCAGAGATGGATCAGAAGCACGAAACTCACTTAATGCAACGGGCACCTTCACGCTGATGAAACATACTGTTATTAGTTAGTACCCATGTCAACGATGCTCGATGTACTCTTCTCGGAAGGATGAACGGCAGAGTAGGCGTGTCGTGGCAAATGTTCAAGCCACTGAGACATCCTGCTGCCATAGTGCCCTACTAGCAGCTGGTGTAAGACTGAGTGTTAACTGCAAAGATGTCAACTTTTGAGGCGTCGAATCTACAAAATGATCCTTCACTTGACCTTCTTAAAATTAGCTTGTTCGTCACCACCTCACCCATCTTGCTTGCAGATATACCAGCAAATCTATCCGCTTCGAGCCTTTAGCTCAGTGTTGCAGCTTTCTGAAACTGACATTCTGTGTTTCAGGAGAATCAACGGTGTGAATATGCCTTACACATTAAAATAAACAGCATAATCGGTGCTGCTGTTAATTGGACGGTAACCTTCCACTTATAGTTGAAATGAGTCAGCCCTGACAGTTTTCAGGAGAAGGGGAATCAAAGGTGCTGCTTGATTAATTGCTAATGAAACTGCGCTGCTTTAATTGGCACACAGTTATTTTTTGTGCTAAAAAGTGTAAATGTCTTCTTTTTGTATGTAGCATGAGCAGCAGGTCCTCAATTACATATTGAGCTCACTGTCCCGGTTTCTGCCAGAAGGCACCCTTAACTAGGTGCATCTTGCGAATACCAGGACTGTGTACCTGGTTACACCAAAATACACTGTCCTCCTAGGTTTGCCACCTGGCCGGTTTTCTACCGGCTCCACCGGTGTTTAATAATTAAAATCACATGAAGCCGGTATTTTCAGCCCATATCTGCACATGCTTCAAACAGCAAATATAAATAGCCAGCACATTTACATGTGTTCTAGAGCGGCATTAACGACCTAATAAATTAAGTAAACAAAGGCAGAAAAGTCCTGTTAAAAATGAATACACACAATTTTGTTTCAGTGCTATTTATTATCATGTTCGGGCCTCTGCAGACTCTTAAAACAACAGCAAATAGGCAGTATTTGTGCTTGGAAAGGTAGCAACCTTATCCTCAGCCCAGACACAAAGTGACAGTTCTCTTCTGCCAAAAGGAGAGCGCATTAGTAAACGACGAGGTGGCCCAGCCTCTGTTTGAAGGGAGAGAAAGTCAGCTCTACTGAAGTGGATATAGTACATTACTCATCAACATGAGAACATCTGAGGGGCATCAGGAGGATTTCCCTGTCCTCTTTAGGGTTTACCTCATGGAATGCACTGGCTGTGTGCCACCTTTATATGGTCCAGTCATTGCACCTCTCAACAGCTCCTTTGCCTCTGTGCCAGACGATAAGGGCACAAAGGAAAAGTGTTCCCTCATGTGAATGCACAAACATCCGCAAAGCGTTCTGCAATACCAAAGTGCCCTGGGGGCGCAAGAAGTGGACACAAACATCTGATGCACCCTGGGGCACTTTTTGTTATATCATCCCAGGGCTTAACCTACTTAGAAGCACTGTGGCTGATTAGAGGTGTGTGTGTGTAGGGGGGTGGGGGGGGGGGGAGGGGGGGTTGACAAGAGGAACATGGTGATAGTGTAGCTATTGATTCTGCCACAGACCTCTAGAGTGACAGCGCTGTGTATTCCATATTTATATGGACTTCATATTACTGTAAAAAACATAGTTGCTTTGAATGGAGACTGGCATGCCACTCAACTAATAATTGTTTTTTTCCCAGTTGCCACTTTTTTGCAAGGTGCCATTAGACTGTGATGACACTCTTGTGTACTACATTAGGTGATAGCTTTAAAAAGTATGGCAACAGTAATTGTTAGGGTACTGACGTGTGGTTTTCATATTTATTGGAGATATTTGATATGGTAAAATGTCTGCTGTGGAACAAGGTGACTTTGGTCCGTAATATAGCTTATCCTTCTTCACCAAGGTGACTTTGATCCGTATTCTAGCTTTTCCTACTTCATCAAACTGTTTGACCTTGGGCAAATAACTTTTTCTCCTTTTGCCTCAGTTTCTACCTGTCAAAACGGGGGGAGCTTACAAAAATAAAGGCTGGTTTGCCAAGATGCACTTGCAGAGATTTGTACAGTCTGCCCACATCACAGAACTCTCCTGAGTAGTTCTAATACACACATAAATGTATGCTGTACCCAGGGTACACATACATTTCTGTTATATCTGATTGTCATAGCAAACATTTGCAGGACGCTGTGGCTTCACTCCAATTAACAAAAATAATATGGGCCTAACTCATTATTTAGGAAACAATTTAGACCTGTGTTTTCTTTCAGAGGAACTGAATTGAAGGATCTCTGAACAAGTGGCACTGCTAGGGCCAGGCCCCTATGAGATTAGCTTCTCTGTGCATATAGCTCACAAGCAGTGCTCCCATGCTACTCTGAGGAGCTATATTACTGGTCATTCGTGGAAAAGTTAGACATGAGACATTTCAGTCTGGCCTGCTGAGAACCTAGCTTCATAGGATCCAAAAACAGTTAAGAGGTTACTACGTTAACCACTGTTGTCCGTAGGTTACAGTATTAAAGGACCCTAAACTGGATACCCAAATGCTCAGTTTTAATACTTGACTCTGAGGATAGAGAAGCAGAGACATGAAAATCTTACTCACGGAGTTGGTGTAGAGTTGGACACTGAAAACAACACAGTATCAAAGGTTAATAGCCGAATGTCTAGGTAGTGTTTTGTTTTGTACAAGATAAACACTTTAGTATACATATCAATATCTTACACAGAAGATGCGGTTAGAGGTGCCAGATTACTGAAAGCAACAGGGGTGCAACAGCTGTGTGCACCCACTTTTTGTGCCACTGGGGCACTTTGGTACTACAGAAGAGGCTACAGATGCTCGCATGGCCCCATACAGTAATACAAATCACATCAGCATTAAATGTTCATAGTGCAATCTCAAGGGGTGTGGCCATATTCATTCAAAGGAATCTTTAGCCTGTTCTCCGACGCCATATTACAATTGTAGGTTCAAAGACTAAGACACTGTCAGGATGCGCGGTAACTCTGCGGCACATGGATATATCGCACAGTGAATGTGCTGCTCCCCAGGCATTCTATTGCAGGACAGGTGAAGTCACTCACTGCTCCCGCCTGCAGGGTAATCTCTGCCCCCCTTCGATACTCAGTCCTGGTTGTCGCCTGCATAGTGAAAAGTGGACTGGCTGCTTTAAACAGTTGGTCTATCTTTCACTGATGCGCCATTCCCAGTACAGATGTGAGTGTGCAGATAGTATGTCCACTGTAATAGGGTGGTCTGTCCCAGAATGCATCTGTCCCAGAATGCAACAGGCGCACCCAATTAAGTTGCATCTAGTGGCCGTGCATCCTATAAGTAATACAGACTCAGATGTGTTTGCACCTTGCTAGATAGAAAACCAACCCTAAGCACTAGTAAAGCATTTCAGCGCTAAGCACTTTAGAAAGCCTTAAATGATGCC
Source organism: Lissotriton vulgaris (assembly GCF_964263255.1). Taxonomy (NCBI): domain Eukaryota; kingdom Metazoa; phylum Chordata; class Amphibia; order Caudata; family Salamandridae; genus Lissotriton; species Lissotriton vulgaris. The sequence goes on along the minus strand of NW_028240625.1, from coordinate 236,358 downwards.
TATTGCCAATATTGCATATAGTGGAAAGTGTTCAATGAGTGATCCTTGTTAAAGGACCAGGACTTTCAACAGTAGCACCAAAGTATTTATTAGTACCATTGGTCTAACACACATTGCAGAATGGAATTGCTGCTAGGCGTTAGATCACATTCGACAGAAGAAGCCAGAATAGGTGGGGTTTTATGCTTTTTTCTGAATGCAAGAAGGTGACTGGAGTTGGGTAGATTTAGAAGCAGGTTCATCGGGCCTGACAAAAATGACTTACATCTCGGGTCTTGCAGTTTGTATGAGGGGCTGAGAGAAGTTAATGCTGTTTGATAACAGGGGGTTGGAGGACGGTGTCTTTTCATTTTGGCTCTTAGATCTGGAGGTGCTGAGCCTTCTAGGTAAGGGGTTAAAGGTTAGACCAAGACTTTTGAAGGGAACTGTCACCTTTAGCCAGTGCAAGACTCTGCTCTGCAATGTTGACCACATTTCAGATCTTCAGTGCCATGTTTCAAAATCCAGGAGTTGCTCTTGCTACACTTCAAGTGAAGGGGGACCGTATCCGTGGTGATGAGATTCCATAGATTTAGTTTGAGTTATTTGTGCTGGCATGGTAACAAGGTTTTAGATGCACTGGCTGCAAAACATTTCTAGATCAACTGCACAGATTGCAGACCTTTCTCCACCCATAGCTCGAAGGGCCAACTCTTGGTCAACACGTCAATTCTTGAACGGGGTGTGAAAAGGATGTCCATTTCCCACGAAGGAGAAGTGAGGGCATTCCACTAAAGTCTTAACACCACTAGGCTAGTCCATTGGGGTAGTGGCTGTTTCAGGTAAGTGCACAACAGGATGCCCACTTAAAGTGGCAGCAAAGTTCAGGAGTCTACAACTAAAAACTCACTGGCTAGGGGTCAACAAATACTGATGTCAGGGATGCCCACAAGTCCAGGGACGCTGGTGGACAATTATCAGAACAGCAAGAAAAAAAGCTGGATACAACGTACCCTCTGGGGCGTTGACTGGCCCATTCAAATGTAAATATTTCTGCAACCTGTGGGTGTACAAAGATGCTGTCAACAGTTGCACTCTTAGGGTAACCTCCTCTAACTGCCTCTCTGCATTTGCAGATCAAATGGTGAAGTTGTGTTATTTTTCAAAACCTGAAGGCAACTAGAATGTGCACACAGACTTGCTAATACAGCGGGCATGTGGTGAGTGCAAGAGGCAGCTTTGGGGAGATTTGGGCACAGCCACAATAGACCCATTACATCACTGCTTAAAACTGGGGGTCATATTTATAACAAAGTGGCGGAGCGAGGCGGAGCCTCCTTGGCTTAACGCCCTGCTCTTCCACTTCAGAAACGCAGGGCTGCACCATATTTACAACAATATGGTGCAGCCCTGTGTTTCCCCTGCCCTTGTGCTAAATTTAGCAGCATAGCACCAATGCAGGCACCCTTGTCAGCGTTGAGGGGAAGATTGTTTATGTGCAGTAAGCTGTCCCTTCCTGCACATAGAAAATCTTTTAATGGCGTTTTGTCACTTCTATGTGTGCTGCTTAATGCAGCACACATAGAAGTTACAAAATGTCATTTTTCTAAAAGTTTCTTTATGTGCAGGAAGGGTCGCCTTCCTGCATATGAACGATCAATGGCCTTTTGCTGTTTCCATGTGTGCTGCATAACGCAGCACACATGTAAACAGGAAAAACAAGGAGAAATAAAGCATGTCGCCTCGCTTCGCCTGTATAAAACCAGGTTTTCCCTGGTCTTAATTTTGGGGCTGCTTCCTATTTACGCTGCCCTTCACTAAATATAGTGTGAAGGGGTGTCTCATTTACAAGGCAGCTTTAACCCAAGTTAAATTGCTTAATGCTGTCGTACAAATAAGGCGAAGCACATATCGCCACAGGAACATCACTAAAGTGACGTTCCTGTGGCGATCGGGGCTTGTAAATATACTCCCCCATTTCTTCTGGTGCTTTCACATTAGGCCTACAAGCAACATATTCCACTCAACTTTGTGGTGTTGAAGCCCTGAGGGACAAACTCCAAGTCACAAACCTTCTAGCGCATCTCATTCCTCTCGGGGACAGGGCCGGACTGGGTACTGGGCGTTTTCCGGGTGGGCCAGAATGGTGGGGACCAGTTTTAGACTCGTTGTGGGCCGTTTTTAGGTCGGGCCTAGCGGCTGTGCGCATGCGCTGCGCTTACTCTGCGAGGGATGCTGTGTTAGGGTATGCACTCCAAGCCCTGCCCATTCTCCGCCCATATTTGTTGTTGGCTTGTGTCATTGTCCTACGTAAATGCAGGCTTTTGATTGGTAAATAGGCTTGTTAGTCCCTCCTTAGAACCGCCTCGTATTCATTTGGAACCTCCCATGGGGACTCGCCCTTTTACCTCTGTTGTTAGACAGTGCGTGTTCTTAAGTCTTTCAGCACTATTTTATTTGTAGAGTTTCTCTAACTGCAGCCACAATGTGCTTTGTTTATATTCAGTGTGCCATGCACACTATCTCTTTTGAAGCTGCCAGGACAAAGGCTAGAACCTGGCTCCCCAGCTTCAAACTCGGCAGCTCTGGTCGTAATGCCACAACCCCTCCCGCGCTTCATGCCGCACTTAAGCTCTTTTTAAGTGCTGTGAATATCCAGCATTCCTATCACCCAATTCTAGCAATTTATTTTAAAGCACTCAAATGACTTTGGGTAATAACCCTGCTATATAAAAAATACTGAATAAACAAATGTTGACGCCAGTTACATTTTTCTTTAATTGGCTTATGAATGGGTGGATGAATTCCTTTTAGTAAACGCCTCAGATAGGTAATGGCAAATGCGATAATTAGTCCAGGCGTGCATCTCACGTGTTCAATAATGGTAATACTGGTGTTCCGTATCTAGCCTACCTCCACTGGTCACTGGCCCTTGCTGGCCTGCCTCATGCTCGTATGTACACAGCTCACAAAAGACAAAGCGCAAGGAAGGGTCCTGCCCCCCGGGAAGCCTTCTGTGTCCAATTAATTGGAAGTGCATCAGGTGGGAGGGGCACAGCTCTGAAAAACAACCCTCCCCACTAAGTAGGCAGTCAGAACATACAGCTTGCCAAGGTTTTTTCAGCTTCCTCCGTGTAATGACCTATGTGTCATTCTTATTTATGCCAAGTCATCCTGTCTCATGCTTGTCACTGTGATAAGAGTTCCTCATTCTAGAGCCTTAATCTGTTTATGTTGCTCTAGAGCTATGTGAATTCAGTTACTGCCAACGTTGTGTGGATAAGACGTCTTACAAGTAGATACCTGCTGTACTTGAATAAAGATCTTCCTTCAGTCTACACCAGTGTACCACGGATAATCTTTATTACACTGGCGACAACCAAGAAACTGACCCACTGCCATCTACTTTACTTAATTACACGAATCTGCCGACATTGTCCAAGTAGATGACTTAAGCACTGAGTTTGGACAGGTCTTCAGCGAGAAATTAGGTTGTTTGTCTGGCTACACACATAAGATTACTCTGAAGCCTGGTGCCACCCTTATTACGTGCAAAGTGTGTAACGTTCCATTAGCTCTGACAGAGTCCATCTATAAGGAATTACTAAAGTTACAGAAAGAAGGGATTATAGTCGAAACTGAAGCAAGTGATTGGCTAGCCCCAGTGGTTCTCGCTCACAAAGCCTCTGGTGAGGTGAGACTATGTGTAGACTCGCATGTCCTCAACCGTGCGGTCATAGCTGACAAGTACCCTCTCCCCAATTTTGCAGAGATGCTGACACCTTTTTTCCCTTTCTAATCCTGGTGAGCCTTCAATTCACTGGTCCAAGTGGAAAAGGGTCTTCCTTAATTATGCACGGGTGTGCAGTGTTTCACTGAGTGCTGAGAGGAAGTCAGCTTTACTTTTACACTGTCTAGGCACTGAGGGGCAAGTAGTCTTCAAACACCTACCAGACCTTAACGACACAGAATCTAATGACCTCAACAAATTTGATATTTGTTTAAGAAATTAGACAAACACTACCTACCCAAAGTCAGCACCATCTTAGAACGTTACCACTTTGGGAAGAGTGTACAACAAACTCAAGAGTCTGTCGAGGTATATGTAACTCACTAGCACAAATTGGCTTCCACCTGTAAATTTGAGGGCACACTTGAGGAACGTATTTGCGACCAGTTTATGTTGTGTTGCAGTTTAGAGAAAGTCAAAGATGAACTTTGACAAAAAGAAGACCCCAAATTGGATGAAGTCATCTCGATTGCTAAGTGCATTGAACACTCCAGTGCTTGCGTTGAAGTGATAAAGAAGGAGAATGTCTCTGTTAATACTACTGCAGGTGATAAAGCACAAACTGTAACCAAAGTAAAAATGAAAACTTTTAAGCAAATTGAACCTCAATCTTTAAAAAACAATAAAAGCTTCTCTGGAAAGTGTTACCATTGCGACATAGTAGGTCACCTGGCCAACGACAAGTCTTGCCCAGCTTTGAACTCCAAATGCCTTACATGTGGTAAAGTTGGCCATGCTGCAAAAGCTTGCAGAACATTCAAATAAAAAAAGAACAAAAGTGTCAAAGAAGTTTGGGTTCAAAATGAGTCGGACTCTGATCCTGATGAATTGCATTGGGGTGAGATCTTGGCTCAGATCAGTCAATGCAAGCGGAAAAGTCGCATCGACAGTGTTCGAGTAAATGGTCACTCTGTCAAAATGTTTTTTGATTCCGGGGCAAAAATAACGTTGGTTTCAATGAGCTTCTACAACACTTCCTTATTAGGAAAAGTAGAACTTTTCAAACTAGATATAAAGCTGCTTGCCTACTGTGGCCAACCTATAAAGCTGTTCAGCTACTTTGAAGGTCAGATCGAATACAAAGGTAAACTTACCACTGGGAAGATCTACATTTTCTCCAGAGGTGACAGCATTATAAGCTGGGTTCACCAGGCTGATCTTAGAGTGATACTGATTCCTGGTGGAGATCCGTGAGTTGTTCTGAAGGGAGATCTACCATCATCATTTCCTGTTACTACTGGTTGACTCGAATCTGCCGACATTGTCCAAGTAGACAACACACAGTGCCCAAACCACAATTACTTAATACATTTTTTGGTGAAGGGTAAGAAACCAATTTATTGTCGCTTCCCTAGACAGCATTTATTTTGTGTCAGTCATTTTATATGTTTTGTATTTTCAAAGAAATTCATAGCCGAAGAAAAGACATTAAATTCAAATATTTACAAAACTAAATAAACTTTTTACAAACATTAAAGGCAAACATTATTTACACATTAGAAACCATTATCACACATTAGAAAATGTTCTCGCATCAAACATTTAGACAAAACAATTCTTACAAAAATGATAAAGCAAATTTTATTACAAACAACCAATATTGCAAACAATCAATGAGAGAAACTAAGGGTCGGGAAGAAGAAATTTAATTCGATCAATGACTTGTATATATTTGAATACTGGACCAGCGGGTCCTAGTATTTATTAAACAGTGGAAATTTATATCTCCCAACCAACACTGCCGATGCGTTTCAAGACCAGGCATGAAGTTACTGGTCTGTCATCAGGGCTGTATATATCTTGTATCAAGTTTGTTAACAAAAGGGGTTTCAGAAAAGGTCTTGTAGAGGTCCTTTTGAAAAAATGCTGTGGCCAACCTGGGATGCCTTATTCTTTAAGTAATGCCATGTTATGGCAGGATCAGTTTGAAGCGGCGTAACCATCGAAATCAGTTCTTATGGCGTTTTCTTATTTGCACATGAAACGGGTTGTTACTGTCACTGTTCTAAGGAAAAGCACAAGGCGGCCTCGGTTCTTGTGGCGTTTTCTTATTTGCACATAAAACGGGTTGTTACTGTCACCGTTCTGCTGCTTGGGCCTCTGCTCAGTGCTAGTGGATTCGTCTTTCTCTCATCGAATCATTGAGAGAAAGACGAATCCACTAGCACTGAGCAGCGGCCCAAGCAGCAGAACGGTGACAGTAACAACCCGTTTTATGTGCAAATAAGAAAACGCCATAAGAACCGAGGTCGCCTTGTGCTTTTCCTTAGAACAGTGACAGTAACAACCCGTTTCATGTGCAAATAAGAAAACGCCATAAGAACTGATTTCGATGGTTACGCCGCTTCAAACTGATCCTGCCATAACATGGCATTACTTAAAGAATAAGGCATCCCAGGTTGGCCACGGTTTGGTTGGTAACTCATTGCCTGCTTGAATAGCAGAGTTTTTCAGCAGTGCATCCAGGGCGTCTCAAGTGACTGCAACAATGGCCACTAGCAAATTCCGCAAGGTCATATGAATGGCAATAGTGCGATGCAAATTTCATCACTCAGGTATTTATTGAAATTGCTTTCACAAGAAACCTAAATGTATTTGAATAATTTTGTATTAAATACGTATACATTCATGCACTAGTATCTCTTTGTTGCTTGTGGCTCGGTCATATTGGGAAGCGAGATATTCCGCTTCTAGTTATCAGTGACAGGGTGCTTCCTGCTTGGTTCGTTTGTTGATTAGAACCATCCATCATCCATGTTCATGAGAGACGAAACGCATCGAGTTGGTTGGTATGAAGGAGATCAAAAATGTCTATATTATATTTTACTACGGATCGGGAGCTGAGATACACCACCTTAAGAGAACCTTGGTGTTTCCTGGTATGTGTATTTGTTTTAGAGCATTCAGCTTCTATTGATTTGCCTGGTTCAGAGCTTGAAATTGTGCAGTGGAGTAACTATATGAACCGTCATGGTGGCTGGCCCCGGCCTGGTGCAAATGAGCTTGCCTTTGGCACACCAGTGGCACGCCTGCTGTGTGATTGTGCCGTCAGCATACTTTTATATCCCCCGGCACATTGAGAGAACTAACCATTCAAGATGGCGCTCCACTTCCTGTTTCCCGACAACACCTGCTCAGAGTGAGTAATATCGACTTTTACCACCACCTAGGACAATGTACTAGGTTTGAGGAGAGCCCCCCAAAGGAGCACATAATCCGCCCTACAGATAAAATTCTTAAAACAATTCTAATAGCACTGAAGAGTATCGTAATAGGCTAAACATTTTACAAAAATCACACTATTTACTGGAAAACTAACGTGCAGGTGCAGCAAAGAACAAGTCAGCAATTGAGTTGGTAATGCAAATATTCAAGTATAACAAGAAACAGTGCTCTGCATCCATCTCGTAATGCACCACAGATCGCTGACATATGAGGCGGGTGCACAGCCCGCATGCTCCAATATCCCCGTAACACATCTAGAGCGCTAACCGTTCAAGATGGCACTCAACTTCATGTTTCCAACACCACCAGGCTCGAGGTGAGTAAATTTGAGTTTCCCCCCAAATACAGATTCCAGAGGGAATACAGCACAGCCCCGGTAACAACACGTCACAACAGTGCCTGTGTCCAAAGTGCTCTACATGACACAGAAAAGTGGGTCAAGTGACTGAGTAGATCCAGCAAGGGGAAGTTCACACAGAGGTAAACCCTAGGATGGAAGGGAGTGACACGAGAGGCCACTAACCGCTAATGTGGATGTTACTATAAGGACCGTTATCATTAGCGAGAGGGAATTTGGTGCCATTGCTGCCTTATTGCAACAGTTGTAGTTTGTGTATGTGTTTTTCTGCCATGCCACGCGTTCTGTTGTGTGTGCGTATAAGTGTGCGCGCGCCCTGCTGCTGTCTACGTTTCCCTGATGTGTGTGAAGGAAACACGCGCTGCTACTGCCATAATATACCTGTTTTTGTGCAAGGGAAGCTTGTCCTTGTTCTATCCATGTTGTTCCTGTTTTGTGTGTAATTTTGAAAGAATAATAATATATTTGCTACACAAAACCGAGATCTATGAGTTGGTCAATGCTTATTTTAATTGTACACATCAATGCAAGAGGTGTATAGCAATTCAGCAGGCTGAAGCTCAGATAAAGGACGGTGATTTCATGCGGGGAAGCTTGCCTGTAATCCCACCTCCCCCCCCCCCGCTCTGGACCTGGAGCAGGCTTCTCGTCGCCAGCCTGTGCTCTGCCGAGCATCCTCCAGGGAGGGCAGACACATCTCTACAGATCCGCACGCCCCTCGTGCCACCGGACACTGCATTAATATCGGCGTTCCATGTATTGATCACTTCCGGTGCACGCCGTCTGCTGTGCGTCAGGACAGCCTGATTAGCTCAGACCTCTCTGCTTCGCTTCCGTATTGAGAGCATTTATTGCACCTGATCGATAGTGAGGAAATAAAGACTGACGGATGGAGAACTGATGACGGGACTTTGGCATAAAGAGCTGAACCTGTTAAAACATCTTGACTCAGATCGAGCCTGTTTCTGCATACATCTGCCAGGCCGGTTCCCCGGTGCCTCTGGAACCCTGGGACACCTGGGTAACCCTTGTGAAAGGATCGCTGCCCCCCCTGGAGGTGCAGGTGGCAAGTACCGCGCTGTGAGCTTTCGATGCTTCCTCTTTCAGTGGCTACAGGCAGAAGTCACAACTTACCTATGAACGTTTGTTGTGGGGAAGGAAACTCACAACCAGTAAACACTTAAATAAGACACTACCCAGTCTACAGTGCAGAATATTTTAGTAAAGAATTGTATTAACTTTAAATTCAGTAGCGGTGCGCACTGCATCTTCTAACAGGGTATCTAATCTAGGGTTGAACGATGGTACAAAGGTGGTGAATACTTTGCATGCCTTTGCCACACAGTATTTAGCGCGCATGTTTCTACTGCGAATATGAATTTACAACGCATGCCGTTACCACGCATTGTTTTTAGATTTAAAAACAATGTATTTGTGGGGGTAGACCCCCCCCCAACTTCACTCAAATGCGTGGAATTGCGTGGTATTGGCATGCTATGGAACTCCATCCCCCTACACATTAAAACCTCTGACACCTTGCTGAGCTTTAGAAAAGGCCTAAAGACCTGGCTCTTTTCGAACTCCCATTAACTCTTTCTCCTGCCCCAATTTCAATCTCAGCGCCAGGAAACCTCCGGTGTCAGTGCGCTTTATAAATGCAGCTTTACATTAACATTAACATTAACATTAACATATTTGCGGTAAATATATGCATGCTAAACAATGGGTGGTAAAGGCACAGCGAGGTAAAAAGCTCGTTGTAAAGGCTGTTTCCCCTATTTTAGCCCACGGTGCACTGCAGAGGCCAGCGTGGTGACCGGTGGTGGCCGGACACAATGAGGACTTGAGGTGGCTTCATTGACTGCCGTTCTGCAGCAGTCCTTTGTGTTAACATGTCTCTTTCAGGAGCCAGCACATGCCCAGGGGAGGACTCACAGGGGCAGATTTATGAGGCCCTTGCGCCACGTTTACGCCGCTGTTGCGTCACGCAAGGCGGCGTAAACACGACGCATCCCTACGAACGATTTACAACGTGACGCATCTAGGCAGATGCGTCACGTTGTAAAGCCCTGCGCCGCTTGTGGGCGTTCCGGCGCAGGGTGGGCGTTCCGGGGCAGGTGCGCCTCGCAAAAGTGGCTGAGTGAAATCTATGAGATTTCACTCAGTCACTTTTAAGCCAATGCTGCGTCAAAAGCCTGCGCCTGCTTGAAGCAGGCGTAGGTCTTGACGCAGCATTGTTAAAATGGGGCACCCCCAAGCCTTGCTGGAGCTGCGACGCAACTCCAGCAATGCACCACATTTCCGGCACAGATGCGTCACGCATCTGTGCCGTTTTTGCACCATGGTGCGCCGCATTATAAATGCGGCGCACCATGGCTGGTGGAGCTGTGGCGCACTGTGGCGCATGTTAACTGCCAGTTAACATAAATCTGCCCCACAGTGTTTGTCGCTCACCCCGTGCTCCGGGTGCACCTCAAGTCTGGCCGAGGTTTGAAAGGGACTCCCACAATGAACGACCAGAGTGGTGGGCCCAGGCCCGGCGCCACCACGGCAAGGGGGCAGGCCCCAGCTCTCTAAATGATCGTCACACTTATGTGATGGGTGGTCAGTGGTGAGGCTCAAGAGGGGCCTTGGGTGACACGCTGATGCACTGGGGGAAGGGGGAGACAGCAGTTCATCAATGGCAGGGAAGTGGCAGGCACCCCAGGCATACCTAAAAGGTAAGTGCTTAGCCAATTTTAAAATACTGGTTTCATACATTGAAAGGATGAAAGGCTGAGTAGGTCTTGAAAACAAACAGAGTTAAGTTTAGGTTATGTCTATTCGTTAATTCAACTTTCATGACACCAGTCATACCCGGACTTCCTCTAGGATCTGCCTTCATATCCCCTTTTTACTAGGTTCGCACTGCACAACATGCTCGACAGAAAATTGAGGCAGGAAGTCGATTCTTAGCACTTGAAGCGGCTTAAATCTAATGAGATCAGTGGATTTTTCAAGGGCCAACCTGCAATGAAGCTGGACTGCTTCCTGGCGAACAAGGCGGGGAAGAGGCTGTAAGTGGGCAATAGAGCAATGGTAGAAAGGTGGCTGTGAACATGGGCAGTGCCCACTGACCAACGTGAGAAAAGTGGTGGATGGGGGTGACCGTGGCAACGACCATAGACCTATAGGAGAAGAATAATGGATGGTGGATGAACATAGGCAAAGACAATAGAGAAATAGCAGCAAGGAGGTGGATGGGAGGGGTGAAGGTGGGTTTGAATATGGACACAGACAAAATAGCAACGGGAGATAGGTGATGGATGGGAGGGGTTAAGGGGGGGTTGAACATGGTAAATATCGTTTACCACGAAGTTTTTACAACGCAGTACCTTTACCACGCATCCCTTACAACGCAAGTCGTTACCGCGACTTGCGCTGGAGGGCACTAAAGGATTAAAAATAGTAAATTTATTATCCCAACACCTTCCCTAGGATCCACGGGGACTGGTGTTAGAATAGTAAATTATACTATTCGAAATCCTCTCCCCCAACGCAAGTCGTGGTAACGACTTGCTTTGTAAGGGATGCGTGGTAAAGGGATGCGTTGTGACGGTACGCGTTGTACCGTCATACATCCGTTGAACATTGGCCAAGGCGATAGAGCAATGGGAGATAGGTGGTGGATGCAGAGCAGCTCTTTCTCTGTGGCGTCCCCTGTCTCCAGGCCTGCCCTGATTCCACCGGTGCACTACATAGACATGACCATGTCCAGCCATGTGCACTCTTTGAACTCCAGGCACACAAGAGCCCCAAGCAGTGCCGTATCGGGCCAGATCCCAGATTCACAGCCATTCCTGAGCTGCATTTGGAATCAGGGTGGGTCCCAATGCATCATCCAGACAGTGCCCCGGTGAAGTGTGCTGACACCAGGAGCCAACAGTGATACCAGAGCACATCACCATGCACTTCTGAGGATCAGGTGCCGGCTGGGGATACAGATTTCTCCCTCAAAAACCAACAAAAGCAAACAAAGGCAAACGAAAACCTGAGTGACAGGTTTGGGGTGGTACTTGGCTGACCTGGCTATAGAGCTGGAGGACGAGGACCATCAGAAGGACCAGGATCAATAGCAGGACTAGCACAAGAAGGACTGGGCGAAGCGGAACCGGGAGGACCAGTACCAGGAGGATCAAGCAGACCAGGAGGACCAAACAGAAGCAGGTGACCAGATCCAGAAGAACCAAGACCTGGCGGGCCAAGGCCAGGAGCACCAGGCCCAGGACAACTAGGTGGGCCAAGGTCAGAAGGATCAGGACCAGAAGGTCTGACGTCATGAGTCTTAGGACCAGATTTCTCCATGAGAACTAGGACCAGGCATTAGAAGGACAAGAAGAGGACCATGGCCAAGAGGACTGAGAAGAAGAAGACCAGGTAGAGGAGAATAAAGACCAGGAGGGACAATATCTGGGTGACCAGAAGGACCAGGATCAAGAGGACAAAGACCAGGCCAAGAGAACTAAGAACAGGAGGACCAACCATATTGTGATGAAAACTAGAAGGATCAAAGCCAAGATGTCTACAAGGACTAGAACTAGGTGACCACAGCCATGAAGTCCAAAAGGACTATAAGGAGGAGGACAAGTTCCATGGGGGCCAGGATCAGACGAGCAAGACCAAGTGAACAAGGAAGACCAGACGGACTAGAGTAAAAGGAGTCGTCTTCTACTGCCTTGATGCATAAATGGCTGCCTAGCACCACCGCAGACACATTTGTACAATAGTGCAATGGTGCATGCTTTGAAATTAGGTTGTTTTCATACAGGAAGTGACACCTTCCTGCACGAAAAAAATGTTTTGCCACTTTTTTGAGAGGCATAGCCTTCTAGCCCCTTAAGGGCTGCCGTCGCCCAACGGTCGTCGCGAGCACTACCTTGCCAGTGCTGTGCACGACCGTTGGCCGACGGGCCAGCATTCGTTCTTCGAACGTTCAGCACTGGGCGCTGAACGTTTGACGCTACTATGAGGTTAACACATTCCCAGGTTTACAGCAGGTTATAAATCTGAGAAAGTACCAAATGCCATCAGTGTTACAACTGTACCCGCCGCACCACCCATGGCACGCCTCCCTATCGCAGTGTGAGACAGCGCAGAGACTTGCGCTGCACTGCCTCACATTATCTACGAGGCCATGAAAAGCCACTCAGGGTGGCTTTCCGTGGCCTTGTAGATATGATTGAGAGGCCTGCGCCACCGGAGCATCATTAGGCGGCCCAGGTTTCTTGTAAATGAGGCCCTATGTTTTATCCAGCATTACCTCTTCCACCACAGGACTCTTGTGCAGTGAGGGCAGGCTGCATCCCTTACCATCCATACACAATATCATTCTTTACCATTCACTCAATAAAACCACATCTGCGCCGCCGCAAGGACTGACGCAGACCTGCCAACTTGTACAAACATCTCACTGGTGTGAGGAGGGGCGGGCTTGGTGCTGAGCAGTACCTAAGGGGCACCTTTGTCCCCAAGCCATCTCCTCTCCAAAAAAAACCTTGCTGAGGTTGGTGCCGAGATCCCAGGGTGTTTCACAACCCTTAATGGACAGTGGCAGTACAAAGCCTCCGATATAGTGTGTCACGCGGGAGCACCGTGTGAGTTGGGAGGTCCCCTGATGGGTCGAAAGAGTGTCAGAATTGAGCATAAGAGGTCCCCATATCACGCGCCCTCTGCGTCAATAGACGCTGCTCGCGGCACATTGATTGGACGGTCCCTCTCTCTTTACTCAATCCGGAAGGAAGCAAAAGGAGCGTGATTCGTAATGATCTGCTGCCCAGTACGGCTTTATGTTCCTTCTGCCTGCTGCAGTGCCACAACGCTCTTTTATTTTGACCACACAAATTGACCGATCACACGCCAGCCGGAGATGCCTCTCTCTATCAGACTATAAACCCGCCCGGGCGTGTAGTGCTGGACATCGCTACTTTCGTAGGTTAAAGCGGAATGTTTCTATTAAGGCACTTCGGTTGGATGTCCTGAAAAATCTGTTATTTTCAGCCGTTAGATGCTTGATTCACAAGCCCTACACAAGACGTGTGCCCTGCTTGCTTGGATGTTTTATCCAGTTTTCTAGCTCGTGTGCATGTGCTGATATGGGAAACGCACCTTCACTCCGCATCCCTGACATCGCATGCTGTCACAACGCGGTCGTTATAACGACCTGTTGTGACAACGCATACCATTACTCTGCAAGTCGGAGGGGGGAGAAGGTGTTGGATTTTAAATCCAACACCTTTCCTAAAGTCTGCACAGACTGGAGTTGGAATAGTTAAATTTTACTATTACAACATCCAGCGCCCTCCTCCCCCCCTTCGCATGACGGTGTAACGACTTGCGAGTAATGTTTGCGTTGTCTCAACGCGGTCGTTGTTACGACTGCGTTGTGACAGCATGCGGAAAAAAGGTATGCAGAGTGAAGAGGGTTATTCGCTGATATGTGCTGAGGACTTGTATGTATTATATTGTATTGTAAATGCATTTGTATCGCGCTTACTACCCCTGACGAAGAGTCGAATCGCTTTATCGGCGAGTAGAACGCTACTCCGGGACCCATGGAGGATTAGTGTTGAATTAGTATAGTGAAACATGCAAGTAAATTGTAAGTGGTGGATATGTTAGTCAGTTATTTGGATTCGGAAGGATAGCAGAAGGATAGCAGAGGAAAGAAGGTTTGTATTTATATAGCTCTTCTAATGTATATGATATGCCTGTGTTCGAGCATACATGTGTGTATCTATATGTGTGTTTGAGTGTTTATGCATGCGTGTCTGTGGGTGTGATAGTGTGCATGTGAGTATGTGAATGCATCTATGTCTGTCTTTGTGTGCATTTATATTCTTACATGGTCCTTTGCCTGGTTGCCCCTCCTTCCCATAGGCTGACTCTTATGTCTTGTTTTACAGCTTCCAGACAGTCATCACCATGGGGTGGATTGCAGACACATGAATATTCTTCACAGGGTTATCATATAAGAGGAACAGTGTTTAGCTGACTTTCAGGGAAGAGAGGGTGTCTGGCCCAGAAGAAGGCTGGGTGTCCAAAAGCACGCAGAGATGTCAGATCACACCAGCTTACTTGCTTTTAATAACTTTCTACAAGCAAGAAGTGACTTCATGGGGACTGCAGGTCACTTCCTGTTGCTAGGCCAGCATTGATTGGACAGGAGGCTTCACCATGTTGCCTCACTGGGCGCTGACCTGGGGAGGGGGCACTGACCTCAGGGGAGGTGGAATGATTTGAAAACACCCGCTGCAGAGCCACTTGTGCATCCAGTTTCAAGGCACACTTGATTATGTCACAATAATTCTTGTGATTAATGTTCCTGCTAGAGAGAGAGAGATCTGAGTTTTGTCCAGTGGCAGTTTTCACTTGCCATAAAGTAGCGCAGAGGGTTAATGTGCCTGCTGCAAAGAACTCTTACTGTGCAGATCACAGATCTGTGTGTATTTAATGTGGATAGCTGAGTGGATTACTCCTTTTGTCACAGAGATCCTTTTGTCACGCAGTTCATAGGATACAACACTAATATAGAACAGTGAGTCTTAAAAACTATCCTCAAAGAGCTGCATGCAAACTGTATAAAGTAGGTTAGGACGTAATGTTTTTCCCCTCTGTCTTTCATTATCTATTCGTAATGTTGCTGAAAAGGATTTCTTTGGGTAGATATACCTTCTCATTAGGAAAGTCAGCGTTTACCAGTGCATTAAAACAAATGAAATGTCTGTGAGAGAGGGCCTATGTGCTTTGAATGGTGACCATGAGGGAATCCGACGAAGAGGTCTTGGGGGTGGGGGATGCCAACAATGATTATCGCACAGGGTGCCAACAGGCAGCGCTAGAGCCAGCCCTAAGCCTCCATCTCCCTTCATGCCAAGATGACGGAGTGATGCGTGACGTGTTGAGAACGGAATAAATAATCCAGGGCCTGTAAGTCACAAACACATTCACCTACCACTCACAGACTGCCTTACTTTCACAAGAGCCTGCAGAGCGTCACAGTGGCCCAGGCACAGCTGGGAACAAAGTGGCCTGTGCACAACTTACAGTACTTCACCCACCTTCCTCTTATAGTCGACCACAGTTCTCACAGCACTGCAGGCACCCTGGGGCTGTATCACAAACTGCTGCCCTGCTTCTCAGCAGAGCTGAGAGCCTGTTTTATGTTTGTAGGGTCCAAAGTGCATACATGGGGTTTGCAATTCAGCTGAGCTAGACGTGCGCTGCAGACAGCAGAGATAGGAAACCGAGCAAGCCAACCACTGCTCGCTGTTTTCAATTTGTATTCACCTGTGATCTGCAATATCCTGATATCGTAAACTTTGGGGGGCTCGATGCCATATACAATGTACAGATGGAGGACCTGATTCATAAAGTGCCTCCGCATTCGTGGCGGAGGCACGCAATAGTGGGGAAGTCACTCCACTTTTGAAAAAATCTCAGCAATGAGTTGGGGAGTCTCCGCACTTGGGGCGAAATCTCCTAAATGAGAATTCTCATTACCGAGATTCCACCTCGACTGCAGAGACTCCCCCACGACTGCGGGGCTCTGCCACAAGTGTGAAGGCTCCCGACGACTGCGGAACTCAGCTACGAATGCAGCGACTCCCCCACGACTGTGGGGCCTCTGCTACGAGGGCGGAGACTCTCCACGACTGCGGGCCTCAGCTACGAGTGCGTAGACTCCCCCACGACTGCGGGGCCTCTGCTATGAGGGCGGAGACTCTCCACGACTGCGGGCCTCAGCAACGACTGCAGAGACTCCCCCACGACTGCGGGGCCTCTACCATGAGTGCAGAGACTCCCCCACGACTGCGGGGCTCTGCCATGAATGCAGAGACTCCCCCACGACTGCGGGGCTCTGCCACGAGAGTGAAGGCTCCCGACAACTGCGGGCCTCTGCTACGAGTGCGAAGACTCCCCCACGACTGCGGGGCCTCTGCTACGAGGGCGGAGACTCTCCACGACTGCGGGGCCCCAGCTCCGAGTGCAGAGCTTCCTCCACGACTGCGGGGCCTCTGCTACGAGGGCGGAGACTCTCCACGACTGCGGGCCTCAGCAACGACTGCAGAGACTCCCCCACGACTGCGGGGCCTCTGCTACGAGGGCGGAGACTCTCCACGACTGCGGGCCTCAGCTACGAGTGCGGAGACTCCCCCACGACTGCGGGGCCTCTGCTACGAGGGCGGAGACTCTCCACGACTGCGGGCCTCAGCAATGACTGCAGAGACTCCCCCACGACTGCGGGGCCTCTGCTACGAGGACGGAGACTCTCCACGACTGCGGGCCTCAGCTACGAGTGCGGAGACTCCCCCACGACTGCGGGGCCTCTGCTACGAGGGCGGAGACTCTCCACGACTGCGGGCCTCAGCTACGAGTACGGAGACTCCCCCACGACTGCGGGGCCTCTGCTATGAGGGCGGAGACTCTCCACGACTGCGGGCCTCAGCAACGACTGCAGAGACTCCCCCACGACTGCGGGGCCTCTGCTACGAGGGCGGAGACTCTCCACGACTGCGGGCCTCAGCTACGAGTGCGGAGACTCCCCCACGACTGCGGGGCCTCTGCTACGAGGGCGGAGACTCTCCACGACTGCGGGCCTCAGCAATGACTGCAGAGACTCCCCCACGACTGCGGGGCCTCTGCTACGAGGGTGGAGACTCTCCACGACTGCGGGCCTCAGCTACGAGTGCGGAGACTCCCCCACGACTGCGGGGCCTCTGCTACGAGGGCGGAGACTCTCCACGACTGCGGGCCTCAGCTACGAGTGCGGAGACTCCCCCACGACTGCGGGGCCTCTGCTACGAGGACGGAGACTCTCCACGACTGCGGGCCTCAGCTACGAGTGCGGAGACTCCCCCACGACTGCGGGGCCTCTGCTACGAGGGCGGAGACTCTCCACGACTGCGGGCCTCAGCTACGAGTACGGAGACTCCCCCACGACTGCGGGGCCTCTGCTATGAGGGCGGAGACTCTCCACGACTGCGGGCCTCAGCAACGACTGCAGAGACTCCCCCACGACTGCGGGGCCTCTGCTACGAGGGCGGAGACACTCCACGACTGCGGGCCTCAGCTACGAGTGCGGAGACTCCCCCACGACTGCGGGGCCTCTGCTACGAGGGCGGAGACTCTCCACGACTGCGGGCCTCAGCTACGAGTGCGGAGACTCCCCCATGATTGCGGGGCCTCTGCTACGAGGGCGGAGACTCTCCACGACTGCGGGCCTCAGCTACGAGTGCGGAGACTCCCCCATGATTGCGGGGCCTCTGCTACGAGGGCGGAGACTCTCCACGACTGCGGGCCTCAGCTACGAGCGCGGAGACGCCCCCACGACTGCGGGGCATAACCACTACTAGGTAGACCCTTTGTGAATCAGGTCCAGTGTATAGTACAATGGTAATGTAGCATATAAAGTGAGTTCCTAGTCATGGATTTTAGGGCAAATATTCCTGAATCAGGATCGATGGATCAAGTAGATTTTTTGTTGACTACATGCAAATATTAATAGCATTTATAGTAATATTAAGAACAGTAATAATAACATATTAACAATAATAATACGTATAGTATTAATGCTAATAATAATTGCAATAATAATAATCGCCATCATCATAATAAAAACATGACAATAACGACAGTAAGAGGAGTGCTGGTACTTGTAGTCACAATAACAGCACCAACATTCATAATAAGAACAATAACCCTAAAAATAGCAACAACAATAATACTGATAACAACACATGGACAATGGGATATTCCAATACAATAAAAGCTGACTCATTTTCTCTTGAAAACATGTTTTGACGTCAGGTTGTGCCTTGACTGAGACCAATCTCATTGGTCGTCTGCAGTGACCTCTTCCACACCACTCACAGCATCACTAGCTCCCCCTGCCCCAATCTGTAGGGCAGGAGTGAGTGCAGCCATCTCACCAGTCCCCTGTGGTACCCTCTCACAGCCCCACAAGCCCACCTACTCTGCAGGGCAGGAGTGAGAGCGGCAATCCCACCTCCCTCAGAGTTTGGGAGGAAGAAGGCTTCCAGGGGCCCTGGCCACACTCTGTGCCTCAGAAAATGGCAGATGTGGATGCTGGAGTGGAAGCACAACATGTACCCCAACAAACACGGGGCCATCAAATGTCAAGTGTACCTGCTGCCTCTCTATGCCACCCAATCAGGATACTTCATCGCCAATCATGAAAAACAGTGTAGCACTGGTCAGAAAATGCCCCCAGCAGCAGGCAACAAAAACCAGCCCCCATCCTGGCGGCCCACCTAAGAAATGCCCGGTTTCTGCTACAGCCAGTCAGGCCCTGTTTCCAACCGTCCACAAGGCCAGGACATTGCTTCTGAGAGTGGATCAGCTGAGCCACAGTACTATCCTCGATGAGAAAAGTACGTATAAGTAGCCCGGAGTAGTGACCCCGCTGGTGGGTATACTCATTCAACACCAACCATCTTAGCACCCTGGGCCCATCCACATATCACAATGTTATAACCACCTGGTGAGTCAAATCAGTGCATATCTAACCCCACCACTGCTGTGAGTGATACTTTGGGGTCTCGTTGGACCTATGTTGGACGTGGTAAACTGGTCCAGTAACTTTGAAATAATGCCTCGCTATATATTAATGCGAGGAACTCCTCAGTGACTTGCAATATCCTTATAACATAGAGTCACAGATGAAATATACTTTATACATAGTATACACTATAAACTGAATAGTTTCTCTGCAGATAACACATTTTATTAATTCCCGACAAAATGGTACCCATTTTCTTGATCTTAGAAAGACACCACAGAGCACTCAGTTGGCTTTGCTTGAATATGGGCCTACATCTTGTTGGCTGCATGCAGGTATCTGCTGCTGGTGACTACATTCACAAAGTTACTTTACTCTCCTACTGTATGATGTAAAATATGTGCGCAGGGGAAAACTTTCCGACATCGCTCCTAGAGCTTTTCTGCTGGGAAGAATGCCTAGAGATCTCGCTGCTCCTCATAAGCGAGATGACCTAGAAACCTCACACTGTCACCCTGCATGGAGTTTACAAACATCTCAAACTAACATGGTGACTTGGGGCACTTTTCTTCACTTCCTCGTCTAATAAAGTGCTCCATGCTTGGTGAAAAGAAGGTCATTTGAGATGTCATGAGTGTTGACTTCACTGATGTTATTCAACATGTCATGTGTGATGTAATATGTGAGGTCATAAGCAGTGTATTTCGGGGGGCACAAGTTACAGTCCGCTATAACTAGCGTATTTCAGTGCTTTTTTGAGTTAAAAACGTGATATTATGCGTGACATTTTCACCATAACGTCACATTAATATTTGATTTTTTAAGTGACTTTGTTTGGTTTTTGACCCTACGCAGTAGAGGTTTGGACACAGGCCAAGCCAGCGGTCAGCCTTTACACCCAACCCCAGCGGACAGCAAACTCCCCACCACGCAGGTCTTTGTCGGTTGGCCACAGGGCCTACTGCCTGCCCCTGCACCCAGTTCCCTACAGACGGCGAACCCTATGCCCAACACCGGGCGGGTGGCCAACCCAGTGCCAGGCATACTCAGGCCCTGCGGCCAACTTCCTGTTATTGAACGTTGCCAATCACCCAAGGACACCCATGCCACATTTTTTGGTTATTTTAAATACATTTTTACAGTCCTGCAGGAACAGTGGGGTGGCAAAAGGGAAAAAAGCACTCATTGCCAATCAAAATGCTATATTATTTCAATTTGTAGACACCCAGGATTCCTTCTTGAGTTCTACAGCACCAACCTTCCAGATATCGTGTTTCCCTCATGCAATTTTCCATTGGAAAATTGAAAAGTGATACGGGAAAAATGACTGAACGGCCCCCCTTCGCGAGCCACTGATAGTTCCCTTGGACACCAATCCCCTGGGTTTAATATGAATTTTATGGGAAGGGGACGTGCAGTCCCCCGCCCCAAGCCTTCAAAAGGCCACAGGGGCCATATTTCCCATGTCCGATATCTATTTTATTGGGAGAGAGACATGGGCCGCCACAAGCCATTAGCAGGCCCGAGGACCTCATCATCTGGGACCGAAGTAGTGTTTATGGGAATAGAGGCGTGCATCCATCCCCCCTCCCTGAGCCTCTGAAAGGCCCTGGGGGAATCCATCTCATGGGGCCAATGTGTATTTTATGGGGTTGGGGCCTGAGCAGAGGCAGTGTCCCCGGGACCACGTCCCTAAGAATCTGCTGTTCCCTGCACAGGAGAGTGCGGGCAGGGAATGTAAATGTAATTAAGTTGTGTGGTAGCTGGCTGGGGAGACGGCTGGTGCCGCAGAGGCCTTTGTGCTTCCCGAGTGGTCCCAAAGTTGTAATAAACTGTTGGTGTCCTGGGTGAGACCGTGACTCCCCAAAACATAAAATTACAAATAATAAATAAGTGTCATGAGCCGCTCATTCATTGTTAACTGCTCCAAGCAAGGAGAGCCCCAAAATGCCCTCCAAGGGTTTTTTATTTATATTTTTGGATCCTGGGGGTGCCTCTAGAAGTAGCTGGGTCGCCACCAAGCCTTTTTTTTCATGTTCTAGAGGGCTGCTTGTGAGGCCCGAGCCCAACCCCATAGTGCTCATGGCCGCATGCCATGTCTGACAGGGTGTTGGGCGCCGAGAGAGAATTGGGCACAGTGCGCTAAAGCCACTATAATTTGTGCCCTTGCCATGAACTACTCCATTTTTTTTTTAGTTTCATATAGTGCGAACTCGCCCCAAAGGTTTCAGAGCACTTTACATGAGCACCAGTTATGTTACAGACAGACACATTCATTTTTGGTAGGCACAGGGATATTAAGTGATTTGACCAGAATCACAGGATGTTGAGTGTCCCTGCTGAGACTTGAACCCGGTTCCACAGCTTCAAGGTCAACCGCTCTAGCCGTTAAACAATGTTCTATGACATCATTGATAACCTCAATGCAACATCTGAAATGACATCATTATATATCTTTCAGTAGGGCAGTCAAATGCTTATTTTCTATTGA
Source organism: Lissotriton vulgaris (assembly GCF_964263255.1). Taxonomy (NCBI): domain Eukaryota; kingdom Metazoa; phylum Chordata; class Amphibia; order Caudata; family Salamandridae; genus Lissotriton; species Lissotriton vulgaris. Next base: position 214,958 of record NW_028240625.1, on the reverse strand, counting down.
AACCCACCAGGACACCAGGATAGTGTGATAGGCTGGCAGCTAAACATTTTGCATGTAGATACTTACGCAAGGTCGAGATCTTGGTATTATATGTTTTGAATTGTATGTTTTTCAAAGCATGCCTTTGCAGTCTATCAGTATGGCTGCACTAATTAAACATGCATTGCTGTTGCTTTCAAAGCTCTGACTATTACGCTATTCTGTAACTCGGACAGGGACTGGTCAATCTGTAGTGCTTCACGATGAACAATACCTGTAATATCTGATGTTTGTAATTATGCCTCTCAGATGTACATGTTGTTGTCTGATGTAGTGTGCTGTGTACATAAAAGGCAGTTCTGTTGCAGAATACCTATGAGTCCTATCTAGGGGTGGGCTGAACTCCACGTCCGCAAGTGGGCGGAATCGGCATGTTGGGCAGATTTTTAGCACTTGGAGCTTGTTCCACACTGCACAATCAGTGGGAAGGGCACCAAGTGGTACGTCAGAAGGTGGTGCTTCTTTGCAGCCACTCGAATAGATTTTTTAGTCGCGTGGCAGCTTTCTCAATGCAGACAGTTCTGACCGCCTGGGACCACCCACTTTGAGAAAATCTCGCAAAAATTGTTCCAATTCTAGGTTGTGCTCACCACCTTACCAATGGCGAGCCTGCTCGGGAAAAATCTGTCACGTGGTGGTTGGTGGAGTTTTGCCAGAACTCTGCTACAAGTGTAATACTGAGTGGGCAAGACTCTGCGAACTCAGCCAGCGGAACAGAATTGATGGCCCATCCTAAGTCCTTTCAAGAGTTATGCTCAGTTACTCTGGAACAGCCATACTTATAGCGCAAGCTTAAGGGAATCAGGTCTCCATATTAAGACTTTGCTCTAGGCTATATGTGTGGCAGTGGAAGTCTCTGCTCTTCGTGACAAAGCAGGATATTCCTCTGAACACATTGTTGCATTATTACAATACACTCTGTATATGAAAAGGTTACCAAGAAGGCTTTCACAACACACAACATGAGCTGAGCCAGCTCACATGAACAAATACATTCAATACTTGTAAACGAAAACAAGATACACAAAACGATCTACATCTGAAGAATAGAGCTACCTTGGTTTCGAGCTGTCGGTCCTTGTAAATCTGTTTGCATGGAGTGAAAAGAGAATAAAGTCCAACTTTGGGGGTTTTAAGGAACCTTAGAGGGAGATAATCAGATGCCAGCATAGACAAACACGAATCATATCAGCATTGGTCAAACAAGTCTGCTCATATTCTAACTTAAAATGTATTCTCAAAGCTGTGACATACTGAGTGTACCTCTGTTGAAAACAGTCTAGTTCAGTGGGCATGACAAGGCAGTTGACTGTTTAATGTAACTCATTCCTGTTTGTGAGACATTGTTCAACAATCCTAAATTTCATGTAAAAACAGTGCAGTACAAGAAGTAAGGCAATATTTTCTTGTTGTATGCTTACATCATACTAATCATCATTCATTTGGGATGCAAAACCCAACGCCCCAGTCGATTAAATAATGCCTGCTACAAATTAAATTGATTCACTCGAGTAGAGTGGAATTGCAAATGCACTCCCTGAAGCATTTGTATTTTTGCGTGGGCCTGAAGAAGGTGATTTGACTAAATCAATGCTAATACCGAAACGTGTGTTGACCGCTTTTAAAGAGTGATCCCAGCTCACAGTGATACAGTGGACAAAAAAACTAAACTGTTTCTCTGTTGTATGTGTATGTGTATGTGCAGAGTAGCTGGGTTAGGGTGTGAATGTAGTGTATGATAGGTAGTGATTTTGGATGTGGGTAGGAGTGAGTGGATTGGTGTGCGTGGGTGTATGTATGATTGAAATATATGAAAAATGTTTTGCTGTAAAAAAAAAGTTGTTGCTGAAATAGATTCCAACTAAAGTAATCTGTGGAATAATTTGTAAAAACTATGCAAATGTACATGTGGATTATTTTGGTATGTGTTTACTGATGTTAACAAATATGCTAAAATACAAGATATAAGAATAAATTATGTTTGATAAATGATATTGATCAGAAGCATAAGCACTTGTGAGGCATATATGAAGCAATACAGGTCAAGTGGGACTTTTCTTTCCTATAGTTTGAATTTCAAATGTATGCAGCTAAAGGGCATTGGACACTCACACCATTCTCTCAATTGAGATAAGAAGACCCAGAACTTCTGGACCGTATTGGTACAGACCTGAAAACTGGTTTCAGGGCCTTTAGCTTCACTGGCGCTCTCAAAGTTAGTTAAACAAATCTTTGCAAAGAACGACACCTCTACAAAAACCTGAACTCAGAATCCTAGAGCTACTTCGGCATTGTAGTGCTGCCCCCAGAAGCTCGGAAGCCTGGACTGACCAAATACGTTGGGTGTTGCTTGCTATTCATGTTCTGTCATGTTTATCTGCAGTCTGATGATGCCCAGGCTGCAGGAGCCAGCGGAGGTAATGAGCTTTCATCAGCCACATAGGCGAGGGTACCGGTCATGACTGCTTTATAGATGATGCAGCTAGTTTTAAAGATGATGTTAAACCAGCAAGAGTAACCAGTGGAGTTCCACTGGGGGCAGCTGCTGTGGTGATATGTCCTTCGGGCCCTTAATGAGGCGTGCTGCGGGATGACGGCTTACCGTAAGTGGTTTGTCTGGGAGGCCACACAGCATGCTATTACCACCATCCAGATACAAGAGTATGTGGGCTTAAAAAGTTCTTCCGAGGTCACTTTCTGGAAGAAACGGTTTCACTTTCTTTTTTAGAGAGAGCTGGTAACAGGCCACCTTGCATTTGCTGGCGAGATGTCCCTTGAGTATGTCACTTCTGAATATGATCGAGTTGTTGTTCTTTTAGGGTTTTCATGTGAACAAACAGGTGCTGGTTGTATGGAATAGAGGAGAATCAGTGAAAGTCCATTGCAAATGAATCCCATTGGAGAATCAAGGATGTGGATGAAGTTGGGATGGTTGACGAAAGATCAAGAAATATCAGGAGGCAGGGGTCCTCTTTATCGGTAGTCATGAGGATATTGTCTGTGATTTGTAAGGCAGCAGTTTCTGTGCTGCAGCAAAATATAAAACCTGATAGGTAGTCCTGTACTCGCTGTGCGTAGTGTGGAAGTTGTGAGCCGACTGATTCTTAATGATTTAGCCAATAGAGGGTACATGAGTTAATTGCTGGTAGTTGGTAGGGTCTTCAAGGTCAAGTCAGGGTTTCATCAGAAGTTGAGTATATGACTTGCCTTGAAAGCATCTGGATTGATGCCTTGAGTGACTAAGGCATCGATATTGGTGATCAGGGGTGAGAGCACTTCCCCTGATAAGGCTTGATTATGGGTTAGTGTAAGATATCATCTTCATGGGAGGTGGGTTTCAGGAAGTTGAGGCTGTTGGCCTGATCCGATCGACCAAAATTGGGATTCTAGCCCATAACTTTTTTAGATTTAACAAAAGCTTGAACTTCAGGACCAACCATTCCTGCACTAATACGTTTGTTATGCCCTGAGGAAGCCCCAGGTCGGATGGCCATGTATAGGGGGCGGAACACGTGTTGGCTGTCTCTCTTGTACTGACTCTATGAATCAAAAGAGTCTGATAATATAAAATTCTCCAAGTCAAACCGTGTACTGGAATTTTTTCCTCATAAACGACAATCTTTACTTGTTCAGATGTCTTCTCAGATTTCTGAGGCTGTTGGCCTGGTTTATAAGAGCCATGGGGTTTGAAGTATGACTGTTCTGGGATGCAGCACAAGGGGCGGGTCTCAGACGAGACAGGCTTACTGCTGTTGAAGTACTGTCAGATCTTTTATATGATTTAAGTTTTGTTTACGTTTAAGTTTAACCTCAAACATCAGGGGTTTCCTCTTGCTAATAATTGCATTCCTAGCTATGGAATCACGTTAAGTGCAAGAGGGTCTGGGGCCTCCCCTCTGGAATATGAAAGACTTGGGGGCCCCATACACCGCAGAGGATACGAGGGACTATGTTGAGCCCTGGAAGGTAAAGTTTGTGTCCAAAGCCTGACACCATTAACCACAGTGTATTAATGTAAGCTGATGAGGTCCATATCCTCCAATCGCCTATGGGGAGAACTCTGTAACACTCTCCAGTCCAAACGTACGTCTGTAAATTTGAGGCTTCGAGGACTGCTATCCTCCAATACCGTCAGCGGTATAATCCGTAATGCAGAACAACCAATCTTTTATAGTCAGATTTCACATTTTCTCACAGAACATAGCCAGAAGAATCAATGGGAGTTTGTCATGCGGAATCTTATTCATGTAACTATGCCCTGAATCATCAAAATAAATTCAGATTATCAGAGTCGAGCGGATCAATGATCTTTGCCATTCACTACCAATGAATATTGGTAGTCGGTCTAGTCACTAGAAGGCAAAATGCTATGTTGTCTGGATCATTCAAAATGGTCCTTTGTAAAGAACATCATAGTTTTTTTTACGTCAGTTAAAGTTCTTAGGCTGTACTCAGCTACTTTAAATTCATGTCCAAGTTGTAAACAGGATTCTGAACATCTTTGATACCTTTTCTACCACTACCCAAAAATAATACCATGGTGGCAGGCAATTGTACGGTTTGCGCCATAAATTGCTAGTAATTTGATATGAAACCGAAATTTAAATCAGGCCTCCTTCCAGATAAATCTAAATCTGGTTCAAACTTTAAGTAGATAGTTTAGCCCTATAGGTATGTGCAATAGTGTGATTTGTGGATACATGTGATTGGGTATACGCATGAACCTGTACTACATCCAAAAACTCAATTCCCACAACCTGTAATTTTTGCGAACTTCCCAAAATCTTTTAAGTAACTAGTGGTTCAATGAATTGTATCCCCATGTAGGTCACATATGGTAGAGCTCTTACAGAAATGGCTGCTGATGTCAATGCACCATGTTTGTTCCCCTGCTACCTGACATCAGCAGAACTAGAGGTCAGTGTAATGTCTCTGCCCAGGAGCCTGACATGAAGTGAGTGTCCATAAGTGAAATCTTGTCTAAGTTTGTAGGCAAACTTCTAATAACCAAAACCCCCCGGGTGGCCAGAATAGTAAAAAAATAACTCTTCTCTCACACCTTACACATTTACTACCTTATAATGTCTTGCATACTCAAATCAAGTGGAAATTTGTGCCAATTTACTTTCCATATCACTTTTGACATAAAGGCAGCCTGGTGCGCATTAACTTGTCTTTTGTGTGGCAGGGCTGATCTGAACATCTTCTTTCCTAACAATGAAATGATGCTTTCCCTGCTTCTTGAGAGCACACGGCTAGCCCCGAAGCTGCTTCTGACAGTGGATTGTAGGCCCAGTGCCAAGAAAACAACCCCATTTACCCTCGAACTCTTGTGACACTTTTTGCAACAATGTTGATTCCATAAAAGCTCCTTTTCCTCTCCCGCTGGCCAGGGTAAGCTATATCAGAGGGGGCTTATTGTCTGGGAATGAGCGAGTAGGGGTGGGCGGTAAACTCTGCTCTGCCAGCGGAGTTCGCTGAATTTTGCCAACTCCACGCTCTGCCTGGAGCGTTTCTGCAAAACTTTGCCAACCGCAGCATGGAGGAGTTTTGTGCACGGCTCGTCAACGTGAAGTTGGTGAGCACGAGCAATATAATCAAGCGCTAGGACGAGTCCAGCCATGTTTTCTCAAAGCGGGCGGTCGCGACGGGTTGCTGCCACTCTTGTTGAGGAAGCTGTGCTGCCAGGACAAGCTCTGGTGCTAAAACTCAATGTGAGCAACCCGACGTACTGAAATTCTGCCGCTCATGGAACTCTGTGGAATCTCACTGAGTTTTTAGGTAAGTTTGTGGAATTCTGCCGAGTGAAACTCTGCGGGTTCCGCCCACCCCTAAGAGTGAGCCCAGGTCAGGGTAGGGAAAACACCATAGGAGTCAGGTTTAAGGTCGTCTGCCTCAGTGTACAGGATTAAACTGAGTAGTATGTGGCAAACAAGCACAGAAGTACCACAGCGCTACTTCCCTCGTTACTGCCCAAGCTGCACGTTGAAAAATTCATACAATCTCTGGTTGAATGTCCTGGGGACAATCCTTTTCAATCACCTGCCTTTCGAGTGGTTCTCTCCATCCCAAGACCTGCAGCCAATGAACCATCTGAACTTTTGCCAAAATATCCAGGAATGTGACACACGGCAAGTAGGGTTGCCACCTGGCTGGCTTAAAGTAAGGCACCTTAGTTCCCAGTCCATAACTTTTCTGCTGCAAATCATTTTTATCGAATGTATTTGTACAGTATGTTCAACTGAGGTAAACAAAGACTACAATTCCCAGAACACACTAGGATCTCAAATTGAAATCTACAGCTGGAGGTAAGTAGAATTGTTGACACGCAGTGCGGTGGCAACCATGCTGACAATCTGCAGCTGCATGGGGCACTAGTAGGAGGAACCCAACTCTTCAGTCGGATTCATGAAAGTCCATAGATACAATGTCACGCGGCACTATACGAATCTGCGAACCGCATCACAGATTTTATTTATTTTATTTTATTTTATTTTGAAAGTTTTATATAGCGCGAACAAGATCTTCGCAGATATCAGAGCGCTTTACAGAGAAGGGGAGCATGTATACGCAGATACAACAATCATGTTAGAAGTACATTGAAGTTATATCATAAAACAGTGAAGTAAATCAAATTCAGAGTCAGAATAAAAATACAAAGGGTTCGAACAAATAGTACAGATGAGTAACGAGTCTTTGTAGTTTTATCTCCAGTAGTGGTTCAAGTGTATTTAGCCATGAGGATCGCTTTTACTTCTTTCTTGAAAAGTATGAAGGATGTGTTCAGCCTAGTTTCAGGGGGAAGCGAATTCCAAATCCTGGGAGCCATTCCCGAGAAGGAGCGTTTATAGGTTTTTTCCTTGCGGAATCTTTTAGGCTTTAGCAAAAGATTGTTTGTACCTCTAGTGTTTCTGGTGCCTCCAGAAATCGTCAGCTTCTGTGCGAGGTATCTAGGTGAGCTCAGGTGGATAGCCTTGTGCGTCAAACAAGCGATTTTCAGGTGTATTCTGGCTTCAAACGGCAGCCAGTTCAGGGATTTGAAGTCAGGGGAAATGTGTGAGTGTTTTTTTGATCCAGTGATAAGTCTCGCTGCGGCGTTTAAAGAGGCTCTTAAGGGTGCCGTAGTAGCTCGGGGGAGACCGCAGAGTGCGGTGCTGCCGTATTCTATTCGAGGTATGACTAGTGAATGTACCGCAGTTTGGAAGTCTTTGGCTGGAAGGAAAGGTTTAAGTTTCCTAAGGGTGTTGATTTGGTAGTTCGCTCCCTTAGTTGCTTTGTTGATGTGTTCCTGCATGCTGAGATTGGTGTCAAGTGTTATGCCCAAAGATTTTGCTGAGTCCACAATGGTGGGTTGGACATTAAGTGCTGTGAGGTCTTTAAGCCACATTTGTGCGGTAGTGATCTTCGCGGGTGGTGAGATCAGAAGGAACTCTGTTTTAAGGGCATTGAGTTTGAGATGATGGGCTCTCACTGTGCTCTCACTGTGTCTCCTTGCAGTCACCCTGGCACCTGTGCCTACAACCACTCTTAGAAATGAGCAGGGCGCTCCATGACTCTCATTCGACCCCTGAGTGCACTGCTTTCTCTCTGTCCTCCTTTATCAAGACAAAAAACAATTCTGCATCCGAGAGGCGCCTCTCTCAGAAAAGCAACAATCAAACAAAGCTGGGAACACGAGTTCAAAGGAGGCCTTTTAAGGAAAGAAATGAGAAAGAGGGCAGAGTCGAGAGAGGCAGCGAGGCGCTGCAGTGGGAGACGAAGGGAGCAGCGACGCACAGGGCCGGGTCACACTCCGATCAATAATGCATTTCCATCGCTGGCGCCTCGTGCAAGACGAGGACCGCCGAGCACGTGCGAAGCCCGCCTCTTCGCGGCAGAGGGAGCACGTGCCACCGCCTGAGCACCGCTGCGCCTGCGCACTGCTGAACCTCCGCGCTGTCCATCAACAATGGCTGAGGCCGCATAAAGGGCTGCCCCGTAGCACTTGCACCCCACACCGCTCTGTCTATGCACTTGCAACGTGCTATAGGATTCCAGAGCTGCACTTTGCACAGTTTGCACGAACATGCAATGCTATCCTGCGAATTGGTTTCCGTTTCGGCTCTGCAGTGTGCACAGAACTGTACTTAGTGATTGCATTTCCATCTTTCAATATGATTCTGTTACAGATATGCACTTCTATGCACTTACATCGTCTAATGACATGAACACCATACCGGAACGGAGCGCAGCTGTGCATGTCTATGCACTCTTATCTTATAACATGATTACTTTTCCAGATAGGCACGCGTGGCTCTGCGGTCCCATCTTGAAGCTAATTGTGACCAATAATTAAGATCTGCACATGCTGTGGATGCCGATGGGGCCCATCACCACTCATCTATCGGACCGGCACTTATTTTTCATCTAGAGCAAGAAAGTTAAAAACACAAAAGGGGCGAAAGAAAGAGGAAGAGAAATATAGAAAAACGGGGATAAAGGGGACAAAGCAAAAATGAAAATAAGATGCAGGGAGAGCCTGGTGGCGGATAAAGGAGGCATGAGGGGAACTCAAGACTGCACAGCGTTGGTACTCGGCACCCCAATGTCTGTAGTGCCAGCAACATGCGTCTGAGCCAAACTTCGGGCCCTGCACTTATTGTTTGACAAATTAAGCACTGTACACTGTCAGCGCATCTCATGCCTGCACACCGGCCTCTGCCATGCAGAGCACTAGCACATCCAGCACTACCCACGCTCACTGGTGTCCTCCCTGCTATAGGCCCGCCCTCCCATGCATTCCCTGACCCTTTCAGATCTGTAAGCAAAGAGCTCTGCCAGGGCACCTCAGCCAAGCCTTTGCTGTTCTGAGCCTGTAAACTCCTCAGCCGTGTGCCGGATTACCACTGCAATGCCAAGGCCTACATCAACAGTGGTGCCAGTTCACACAGAATGCTAGCTCAGGGGACGTTCTGCATATTGCTTGTGCTTTAAATGGGAATACGGAAGTGCAGGTATTCATTAATTAGTTGAGACTAGAGTACCTGTTTGCTCCTGAGAAGGGCCGGTACTCTCCCATTAAATGTATCGCAGTGGTGCTGATAAGTGTCGGTACGTTCCCATTAAGTGAATCACAGTGATGCTGAGAGGTGCAGGTACTTGCCCTTTCAAATTAAAGAAGTAAGCAGGCACTCCGTGCCGGACAGTACCTGCCCATTAAAAGCACCGCATATTGCAGTTCTGAGTCTCTCCAGGCCTGGAATTTTCAGGTAGAAAACTCCGGGCCTGATAATTTGGACACCGATACAGCAGGCCTGTCTGTACGGCTGCAGGGGCAGGTTATGTGGGCGGCACAGTCCAGCGCCCACCAGACTCTTGCAATACTATGGGGGAGCAAACAACGTAGAAGTCTGCCCTGCCCCTGACTGCACCCCCACACCCTTCTCCAGCCCCTCTGCTGGCCCTTTCTGTGTGCTCAGAGCAGGTGCAAAATAGTGTTTTTTTCCACTTGGAATAAGAAAAAATTACCAGGAAAATTACCCATAACAGATATTAATCACTCACGCAGCTCTGGCAGTGCACCTCTCGTATAACTGATATTAATCACTCACACAGCTCTGGCAGTGCACCTCACGTATAACTGATATTACTCACTCACACAGCTCTGGCAGTGCACCTCACGTATAACCAATATTAATCACTCACGCAGCTCTGGCAGTGCACCTCACGTATAACAGATATTAATCACTCACACAGCTCTGGCAGTGCACCTCACGTATAACCGATATTAATCACTCATGCAGCTCTGGCAGTGCACCTCACGTATAACCGATATTAATCACTCATGCAGCTCTGGCAGTGCACCTCTCGTATAACCGATATTAATCACTCATGCAGCTCTGGCAGTGCACCTCTCGTATAACTGATATTAATCACTCTCGCAGCTCTGGCAGTGCACCTCACGTATAACCGATATTATTCACTCATGCAGCTCTGGCAGTGCACCTCACATATAACCGATATTAATCACTCATGCAGCTCTGGCAGTGCACCTCTCGTATAACCGATATTAATCACTCACACAGCTCTGGCAGTGCACCTCTCGTATAACTGATATTAATCACTCATGCAGCTCTGGCAGTGCACCTCACGTATAACCGATATTAATCACTCATGCAGCTCTGGCAGTGCACCTCACGTATAACCGATATTAATCACTCATGCAGCTCTGGCAGTGCACCTCACGTATAACCGATATTAATCACTCACACAGCTCTGGCAGTGCACCTCACGTATAACCGATATTAATCACTCATGCAGCTCTGGCAGTGCACCTCACGTATAACCGATATTAATCACTCATGCAGCTCTGGCAGTGCACCTCACGTATAACCGATATTAATCACTCACACAGCTCTGGCAGTGCACCTCACGTATAACCGATATTAATCACTCATGCAGCTCTGGAAGTGCACCTCACGTATAACCGATATTAATCACTCATGCAGCTCTGGCAGTGCACCTCTCCTATAACCGATATTAATCACTCATGCAGCTCTGGCAGTGCACCTCTCGTATAACTGATATTAATCACTCATGCAGCTCTGGCAGTGCACCTCACGTATAACCGATATTAATCACTCATGCAGCTCTGGCAGTGCACCTCACGTATAACCGATATTATTCACTCATGCAGCTCTGGCAGTGCACCTCTCGTATAACCGATATTAATCACTCACACAGCTCTGGCAGTGCACCTCTCGTATAACTGATATTAATCACTCATGGAGCTCTGGCAGTGCACCTCACGTATAACCGATATTAATCACTCATGCAGCTCTGGCAGTGCACCTCATGTATAACCGATATTAATCACTCACACAGCTCTGGCAGTGCACCTCACGTATAACCAATATTAATCACTCACACAGCTCTGCCAGTGCACCTCACGTATAACTGATATTAATCACTCACACAGCTCTGGCAGTGCACCTCACGTATAACTGATATTAATCACTCATGCAGCTCTGGCAGTGCACCTCACCTATAACAGATATTAATCACTCATGCAGCTCTGGCAGTGCACCTCTCGTATAACCGATATTAATCCCTCACGCAGCTCTGGCAGTGCACCTCACCTATAACAGATATTAATCACTCACACAGCTCTGGCAGTGCACCTCACGTATAACCGATATTAATCACTCATGCAGTTCTGGCAGTGCACCTCACCGATAACAGATATTAATCACTCATGCAGCTCTGGCAGTGCACCTCTCGTATAACCGATATTAATCACTCATGCAGCTCTGGCAGTGCACCTCATGTGTAACCGATATTAATCACTCACACAGCTCTGGCAGTGCACCTCATGTGTAACCGATATTAATCACTCACACAGCTCTGGCAGTGCACCTCACGTATAACCGATATTAATCACTCATGCAGCTCTGGCAGTGCACCTCACGTATAACAGATATTAATCACTCACACAGCTCTGGCAGTGCACCTCACGTATAACCGATAATAATCACTCACGCAGCTCTGGCAGTGCACCTCACGTATAACCGATATTAATCACTCATGCAGCTCTGGCAGTGCACCTCACGTATAACCGATATTAATCACTCATGCAGCTCTGGCAGTGCACCTCACCTATAACAGATATTAATCACTCACACAGCTCTGGCAGTGCACCTCACGTATAACCGATATTAATCCCTCATGCAGCTCTGGCAGTGCACCTCACCTATAACAGATATTAATCACTCAAACAGCTCTGGCAGTGCACCTCACGTATAACCGATATTAATCACTCATGCAGCTCTGGCAGTGCACCTCACCTATAACAGATATTAATCACTCATGCAGCTCTGGCAGTGCACCTCACATATAACCGATATTAATCACTCATGCAGCTCTGGCAGTGCACCTCTCGTATAACCGATATTAATCACTCACGCAGCTCTGGCAGTGCACCTCACCTATAACAGATATTAATCACTCATGCAGCTCTGGCAGTGCACCTCTCGTATAACCGATATTAATCACTCATGCAGCTCTGGCAGTGCACCTCACGTATAACCGATATTAATCACTCATGCAGCTCTGGCAGTGCACCTCTGGTATAACCGATATTAATCACTCACGCAGCTCTGGCAGTGCACCTCACGTATAACTGATATTAATCACTCACACAGCTTTGGCAGTGCACCTCACGTATAACAGATATTAATCACTCACGCAGCTCTGGCAGTGCACCTCACCTATAACAGATATTAATCACTCATGCAGCTCTGGCAGTGCAACTCACGTATAACCAATATTAATCACTCACACAGCTCTGGCAGTGCACCTCACGTATAACTGATATTAATCACTCACACAGCTCTGGCAGTGCACCTCACGTATAACCAATATTAATCACTCACACAGCTCTGGCAATGCACCTCTCGTATAACCGATATTAATCACTCACGCAGCTCTGGCAGTGCACCTCACGTATAACTGATATTAATCACTCACACAGCTCTGGCAGTGCACCTCACGTATAACCAATATTAATCACTCACGCAGCTCTGGCAGTGCACCTCACGTATATCTGGTATTAATCACTCACACAGCTCTGGCAGTGCACCTCACGTATAACTCATATTAATCACTCACACAGCTCTGGCAGTGCACCTCACGTATAACTGATATTAATCACTCCTGCAGCTCTGGCAGTGCACCTCACGTATAACTGATATTAATCACTCACACAGCTCTGGCAGTGCACCTCACGTATAACCGATATTAATCACTCACACAGCTCTGGCAGTGCACCTCACGTATAACTCATATTAATCACTCACACAGCTCTGGCAGTGCACCTCACGTATAACTGATATTAATCACTCACACAGCTTTGGCAGTGCACCTCACGTATAACTGATATTAATTACTCACACACCTCTGGCAGTGCACCTCACGTATAACTGATATTAATCACTCACGCAGCTCTGGCAGTGCACTTCTCGTATAACTGATATTAATCATTCACACAGCTCTGGCAGTGCACCTCACGTATAACCGATATTAATCACTCACACAGCTTTGGCAGTGCACCTCACGTATAACTGATATTAATTACTCACACAGCTCTGGCAGTGCACCTCACGTATAACCGATATTAATCACTCACGCAGCTCTGGCAGTGCACCTCACGTATAACTGATATTACTCACTCACACAGCTCTGGCAGTGCACCTCACGTATAACTCATATTAATCACTCACACAGCTCTGGCAGTGCACCTCATGTATAACCTATATTAATCACTCACGCAGCTCTGACAGTGCACTTCTCGTATAACTGATATTAATCATTCACACAGCTCTGGCAGTGCACCTCACGTATAACCGATATTAATCACTCACACAGCTCTGGCAGTGCACCTCATGTGTAACCGATATTAATCACTCACACAGCTCTGGCAGTGCACCTCACGTATAACTGATATTAATCACTCATGCAGCTCTGGCAGTGCACCTCATGTATAACCGATATTAATCACTCACACAGCTCTGGCAGTGCACCTCACGTATAACCAATATTAATCATTCACACAGCTCTGGCAGTGCACCTCATGTGTAACCGATATTAATCACTCACACAGCTCTGGCAGTGCACCTCACGTATAACTGATATTAATCACTCATGCAGCTCTGGCAGTGCACCTCACATATAACCGATATTAATCACTCACACAGCTCTGGCAGTGCACCTCATGTGTAACCGATATTAATCACTCACACAGCTCTGGCAGTGCACCTCACATATAACCGATATTAATCACTCACACAGCTCTGGCAGTGCACCTCATGTGTAACCGATATTAATCACTCACACAGCTCTGGCAGTGCACCTCACGTATAACTGATAATAATCACTCATGCAGCTCTGGCAGTGCACCTCATGTATAACCGATATTAATCACTCACACAGCTCTGGCAGTGCACCTCACGTATAACCAATATTAATCATTCACACAGCTCTGCCAGTGTGCACCTCACGTATAACTGATATTAATCACTCATGCAGCTCTGGCAGTGCACCCCACATATAACCGATATTAATCACTCACACAGCTCTGGCAGTGCACCTCATGTGTAACCGATATTAATCACTCACACAGCTCTGGCAGTGCACCTCACATATAACCGATATTAATCACTCACACAGCTCTGGCAGTGCACCTCATGTGTAACCGATATTAATCACTCACACAGCTCTGGCAGTGCACCTCACGTATAACTGATATGAATCACTCATGCAGCTCTGGCAGTGCACCTCATGTATAACCGATATTAATCACTCACACAGCTCTGGCAGTGCACCTCACGTATAACCAATATTAATCATTCACACAGCTCTGCCAGTGTGCACCTCACGTATAACTGATATTAATCATTCATGCAGCTCTGGCAGTGCACCTCACATATAACTGATATTAATCACTCACACAGCTCTGGCAGTGCACCTCATGTGTAACCGATATTAATCACTCACACAGCTCTGGCAGTGCACCTCACATATAACCGATATTAATCACTCACACAGCTCTGGCAGTGCACCTCATGTGTAACCGATATTAATCACTCACACAGCTCTGGCAGTGCACCTCACGTATAACTGATATTAATCACTCATGCAGCTCTGGCAGTGCACCTCATTGTTGGACAGGCCACATGAAGGGCCGCTCCCCCTCTGCCCGACCAGGCCCGAGCCCGGTCACTCAAGTGTCACCCACCACCACTTCACGTTTTCCGTCCCCTCCGGGACCCTTGCCTCTGAACATATCGACCTCGTGGGGCCGATCCACTACTGGCCCGCGCACCCAGCCTGGGCGCCATCTTTGGACACTCCGCCACGAGGCCGCGTGGCCCCCGATCGACCCCAACCCTGGGCCTGGCCAGGCCTCAGACATCCCGGCACCACCATCCACCCAGGAGGTGAGCGGACTACTTGGCAGGTCAATGGGAGGAAGAGGTGTCGATGGTTCTCCCCCGCCAGATGCCGCTCGCCCACAACCTCCCCGGGCGCTGGCTCCACCCCCCTGCTGGGTGTCTGGACTCCCTCATCCCGGACCCCCCGACCTCCAAGTGCGAGGGTCCGGACATCAAAGGGCATCAGCCCTATAACTGGGGCAGCCCCAGAGCAGGAAGGCAGTTGTATCTTGGAGTCGAGAGACGCAGAGAAGAACTCATCCTTGACGGACTACTGGCGCTGCCGTAGCTCTGCCTTGCGCACATCGTCCTGCCTGTGGGCGCTGCCGCAACCTTCGTAATCCTTCATCGTCGTCGGGACCTGCTGGCGTGGCCGCGGACCGTTGTAACTACCATCTCCATCGGGACCTGCTGGCTCCGCCGCGGACCGTCGCTTCTTCCGTCCATCTCGGGACCTGCTGGCTCCGCCGCGGCCCGATCATCTAGAACGCCGAGCTCGAGGATTGAGAGCTATTTTCATCTATTGGTAACAAGACTGTCCCGCTACCCTTTTCCCAACCCAGAGACCAGAATCGAGGGGACCCCTGAGTCCAGACCTCCTTGTACCATTCTACCGTACCTAAAGAATTGCTATAAAGCATCGTTGAACCTTATCCTTGTGTGGTGTACGTCTGTGGGGGGGAAGTTACTTGTCTGTACGATCGCTGGAGACGGCTCTCCCCGGAGACCTCTCCCCGTATCCTCGGCCGACCCTCCCGGTCCGTCTAACATTGGTGGCCAGCGGCGCGATCCGAATCACCGCATAATCGTACAGAAAGTAGCTCACCCCACGACGAAATCACGATGACAACCAAAGAAAGCGGATCCACCGAGAAATTTCAGATGGAGAAATTGGACGAGTACAACCATCGTGAATTAAAACAATTCTGCATCGAACTAGGTATCGCTACCACCGGTCTGAGTACAAAAGACGATTTCAAGCATGCCCTAGAGTCCTGGGCAGAAACCGGGGCCGTCGGAACCACCGACCAAAACATCGCAGCAGTAGAAAAAAACACCACGGCCCCCGAAGAGCGAAGAATGGGTCTCTCGCAGGACGAGATCCAGGAACGAGAAAGAACACGACTACATGAACTAGAAATGGCCCGGCTCAAAATGGATGTTGAACTTAAGTTGGCCGAACAAAAACTGAGCTTAGAGCACCTACGTCTCCGAGAAGAAAGAGAGGAAAAGCAGAGACAAAGGGAGCTCGAGGAAAAGAGACTGGCATATGAACACGAGCGCAAATTAGCGGAGATAGACTTACGCAAGCAGAACAAAGAGCTAGGGGTGCCCGAGCAACCCCACACCCCAGGGGCAACAGAGAAAAAGGTACACATCCCCAAGGATGTCGTTCGAGAATACTTCCGAGAGGACGACATCCAGCAATGGTTCAAGGCCTACGAAATCGCTATGACCGCCCACCGGATCGATCGAAGCGACTGGGGAGCCGGTCTATGGGGGAGATTCCTCAATGAGGGCCGCGATGCCCTGCTACAGCTCCCGGACCACCAGATGACCTCCTATGACCACATGAAAGCTGCCCTCCTCATCCGCTATGGGCTCACACCCGAGATGTACCGTCAGAGGTTCCGAGACTGCACCCGCATCCCGGGTACAACTTGGGTGGACTACGTGAACTATTTTAGCCGAGCCTTCGAGGGCTGGATCAAAGGAAGCAATGTCACAACTTACGAACAACTCTTCAATCTCATGGTGTGGGAGCATCTATCAAACAATTGCTTCATTGAGCTCCGCCAGCACCTCCTCGACAGCAAATTGACTGATCCACGGCAGCTCGCAGCCGAGGCTGACTGGTGGGAAATCACCAGAGTGGGCCGAAATGGATCCTATGAACAGAACCGGAACAGCAACGGTCAGCACCGTCCCCGAGGAGGAGGGGGCCAAGGACGCGGAAGAGACAACGCTCCGGTCGCCCCCGCTACCAGCACCACCCCCCCGGCCAACCGGGGCAGCACCCCGGCGCGACCGGGATACCGAGCCAATGTCACGTGTCATCGATGCCAACGAGTCGGCCACTATGCAAACGACCCAAATTGCCCACAGTACCAGAGCCCAAGACCCCGCCAAGTGGCCGCTGCTGCTCTGGGGGAAGAACAGATCTCAGAAGAGCAAGAAGAATATGAGCAAGAGCATCAAGAATGGGAGCCAGCCGCCATGGCTCTAGCATGCTTAGGGGGGAAAGACATGGTCCCGCGGGTCCCCCTACCCGCTAACACCCGGAAGTATAGCCAATGGGTGAGCATCAATGGACGCCAGGCCGAAGCCCTCCGTGACACCGGGGCCAGTGTAACAGCCGTCCGCTGTCACCTGGTGACCCCAGAACAGTTCCTACCAAACATTCTCTGCCCTGTCCGTTCAGCCGATAACTCCGAAAGTCTGTGTCGGATGGCCTGCGTCCCTTTCGAGTGGGGAGGGGTCTCCGGCATGTTGAAAGTGACGGTCCGAGATGATGCCCCCGTAGACTGCCTCCTGGGTAATGACCTTGAAAGCTCCCCGTGGGCAGCCGTAGAACGAAGGGAACACCTGGGGATGTTAGGCATCCCGGACTGGGCGTGCGTCACCACCTGGTCCATGGCCATCCGTGCCAATCCCCGACCGGAGGAACCCGAATGGCCGGCGCCTCCTCCCCCGGTCGCCCCAGTCGAAAACACCGACCGTGCCGTCCCCCCAGAACCAGCTCAACCCCCAGACCTCGCTGGCCTCGACCAGTGGCATCAAGAGGGGGGGCCCACACAAGAGCAGTTTCGCCAAGAGCAGAAGACCTGTCCCTCCCTCGAGGGACTCCGCCAACAAGCCCTCGCCCAAAGCGCAGGGGATACCTCCGGAACACATTGGATCTATTGGGACAATGATCTGCTATACAGTGAACAAAGGATCGCGGAGTTGGGGGCCAGCCGAGTGCTAGTGGTGCCCCTCCGTTTTAGAGACTTCTTGCTAAACCTGGCCCACGATGTCCCCCTGGCTGGACACCTGGGTCAGGATAAAACCTACAGCCGCCTGGTGACCCACTTCTTCTGGCCCAAAATGAGGAATGATGTACTCCAGCATTGCCGATCTTGCCCCACGTGCCAAGCCAGTGGAAAGAGCGGCCGCAAACTAAAAGCCCCCCTGCAACCGTTTCCCGTGGTCACCACCCCGTTCGAGAGGGTCGGGATAGACATTGTGGGGCCCCTAGACCCTCGTACAAAACAAGGACATCGGTTCATCCTGGTGCTAGTGGACCACGCCACCCGCTACCCCGAGGCTGTTCCCCTGCGAACCGTGACAGCCCCGGTAGTCGGCCGGGCCCTGATGGGGATCTTCTCCCGTGTGGGCTTCCCCCGAGAAGTCGTCAGCGACAGAGGCACGAACTTTATTTCCAAATATATGAAGTCCCTCTGGCAACAGTGTGGGGTCACCTACCGATTCACGACCCCCTATCACCCTCAAGGAAACGGACTCGTTGAGCGGTTCAACCGCACGCTCAAAGGGATGATTGGGGGGTTGGAAGAGCCCCTCCGTCGCCAGTGGGATGTGCTGCTGCCGTGCCTCCTCTTCGCATATCGAGAGGTCCCCCAGAAGTCCCTCGGCTTCAGTCCGTTTGAATTATTGTATGGACATCCCGTACGGGGGCCTCTCAGTCTAGTCAAGGAAGGCTGGGAAATGCTCCCTCTAAAGAACCCTCCAGATGTCTTCAAATACCTCCTAACCCTCCGCAACCAGACCCGACAGTTCAGAGAGCTGGCAAAAGCAAACTTGGAGGCCAGTCAAGAGGACATGAAAAAGTGGTATGACCAGAATGCCTCCTCCATCGAGTTTGAACCTGGGCAACAGGTATGGGTGATGTCCCCCACCGAACCCTGCGCCCTGCAAGACAAGTGGACGGGACCCTTCAAAGTAGTCGAGCGCAAGGGTCCTGTCACCTATCTCATCGACATGGAATCTTCACGGAACCCCCTCCGGGTCCTCCACGCTAATAGACTGAAACCCCACTTTGTGCGTTCAGAACTCAGCCTCCTGATGGCCACAGACAGTGGAGCCGAAGAAGACTCCGAACCCCTCCCTGACCTCCTACGGACTCGGGAGAAAGATGGCTCCGTGGATGGGGTCCGACTCTCGGAGGCCCTCACCCCGGAACAACGCCAAGAATGTCGAGACCTCCTGTTGCAGTTCGCCAGCCTGTTTTCCCTCACTCCAGGTGTCACTTCCTGGTGTGTGCACGACGTGGACACGGGGGACAGCCCCCCTATCCGCCACCGGGCCTACCGCGTACCAGATCGGGTACGGGCCTGCATCCAGGAAGAAGTAACCAAAATGCTCACGCTCGGGGTCATCGAGCCCTCAGACAGCCCCTGGGCCAGCCCAGTAGTGCTGGTCCCCAAAGCAGCCACTCCCGGCACCACACCGGAACTCCGGTTCTGCGTCGACTACCGGGGCTTGAATGCGGTCACCAGAACAGACGCACACCCCATCCCCCGGGCAGACGAACTAATCGACCGCATGGGAGCTGCCCGCTACCTCAGTATTTTCGACCTGACGGCGGGCTACTGGCAAATCGGCCTCACACCCCGGGCCCAAGAACGATCTGCATTTTCCACTCCTGATGGCCATTATCATTTCAGGGTCATGCCCTTCGGCATGAAGAATGCTCCAGCAACATTTCAGCGGCTCGTCAATCAGGTCTTGGCCGGGCTCGAAGGATTCAGCGCCGCCTACCTAGACGACATCGCTGTGTACAGCCACCATTGGTCCGAGCACCTCCACCACCTCCGAGCGGTGCTACAGGCCCTTCAGCGGGCTGGCCTCACGATCAAGGCCAGCAAATGCCAAATTGGTCAGGGGTCCGTAACCTACCTCGGACACCAGGTGGGAAGCGGCCGGGTGGCCCCTCTGCAGCTCAAGATTGCCGCCATCCGGTCCTGGCAGCCCCCCATCACCCAGACCGAGGTCCGCGCCTTTCTGGGACTCACGGGCTATTACAGACGGTTCGTGAAAGACTATGGTACCATAGTGGGGCCCCTCACAGAACTCACGTCCAAAAATCAACCCCAGAAGGTCAACTGGACCCCAGATTGTCAAACAGCCTTCGAACAACTGAAGGCCGCCATGTGCTCCGCCCCTGTGCTCCAGGCCCCCGACTACAGCCGGGAATTCGTCGTCCAGACGGATGCCTCCGACCACGGCATTGGGGCGGTCCTGTCTCAAGTGAACACCGAAGGCCTTGATCAGCCAGTGGCCTTCATCAGCAGGCGACTCCTACCTCGAGAACAACGCTGGAGCACCATCGAGAGGGAGGCCTTCACCGTGGTATGGGCCCTCAAAAAGCTCCAGCCCTACCTCTTTGGCACACACTTTCGGGTGCAGACCGACCATCGACCCCTGCAGTGGCTGATGCAGATGCGGGGGGAAAACCCGAAACTACTACGTTGGTCCATCTCCCTACAAGGAATGGACTTCACTGTTGAACACCGGCCTGGGCCAGATCACGCCAACGCGGATGGCCTGTCCCGCTTTTTCCGCCTCGACGAGGAGAATCCCTAAGAGGATGGGTGACTCTCCCCGCCTTCAGCTGGGGGGGACGCATGTTGGACAGGCCACATGAAGGGCCGCTCCCCCTCTGCCCGACCAGGCCCGAGCCCGGTCACTCAAGTGTCACCCACCACCACTTCACGTTTTCCGTCCCCTCCGGGACCCTTGCCTCTGAACATATCGACCTCGTGGGGCCGATCCACTACTGGCCCGCGCACCCAGCCTGGGCGCCATCTTTGGACACTCCGCCACGAGGCCGCGTGGCCCCCGATCGACCCCAACCCTGGGCCTGGCCAGGCCTCAGACATCCCGGCACCACCATCCACCCAGGAGGTGAGCGGACTACTTGGCAGGTCAATGGGAGGAAGAGGTGTCGATGGTTCTCCCCCGCCAGATGCCGCTCGCCCACAACCTCCCCGGGCGCTGGCTCCACCCCCCTGCTGGGTGTCTGGACTCCCTCATCCCGGACCCCCCGACCTCCAAGTGCGAGGGTCCGGACATCAAAGGGCATCAGCCCTATAACTGGGGCAGCCCCAGAGCAGGAAGGCAGTTGTATCTTGGAGTCGAGAGACGCAGAGAAGTACTCATCCTTGACGGACTACTGGCGCTGCCGTAGCTCTGCCTTGCGCACATCGTCCTGCCTGTGGGCGCTGCCGCAACCTTCGTAATCCTTCATCGTCGTCGGGACCTGCTGGCGTGGCCGCGGACCGTTGTAACTACCATCTCCATCGGGACCTGCTGGCTCCGCCGCGGACCGTCGCTTCTTCCGTCCATCTCGGGACCTGCTGGCTCCGCCGCGGCCCGATCATCTAGAACGCCGAGCTCGAGGATTGAGAGCTATTTTCATCTATTGGTAACAAGACTGTCCCGCTACCCTTTTCCCAACCCAGAGACCAGAATCGAGGGGACCCCTGAGTCCAGACCTCCTTGTACCATTCTACCGTACCTAAAGAATTGCTATAAAGCATCGTTGAACCTTATCCTTGTGTGGTGTACGTCTGTGGGGGGGAAGTTACTTGTCTGTACGATCGCTGGAGACGGCTCTCCCCGGAGACCTCTCCCCGTATCCTCGGCCGACCCTCCCGGTCCGTCTAACACTCATGTATAACCGATATTAATCACTCACACAGCTCTGGCAGTGCACCTCACGTATAACTGATATTAATCACTCATGCAGCTCTGGCAGTGCACCTCATGTATAACCGATAATAATCACTCACACAGCTCTGGCAGTGCACCTCACGTATAACTCATATTAATCACTCACAAAGCTCTGGCAGTGCACCTTACAGCAGCCAGCAGTGCACATCTGTCCTGACCTCGGCTATCCATGGGACCTCCTCCTGGTACCTCACACAGCACTGACAATGCACGTTACACAGTAGAGATGCACAATAGATGCCGCTACCTTAGCGGTACCACACAGGCAAAGGTTTTTAACAAATCATGCAATAAAGTATATATCACAAGCTGTACATAGGTCACTGCCAGTGCACCTACGACAACACACGCAGTGCGCATCGGCCATTACCGTATTCATGGGATCTGATCAGGGGTCACGTGCAGCTTCCCCAATGAACCTCACAACTAAAGCAGCATACAGCCATGGCATGTGTGCAGTGCATGGGGTGTCACTGGACCTCACGTGCCACTGCCAATGCGACTTACTCCTCTATTCAACACATTAATCGTCACCTTGCTTTATGCAGGAGTGAGTCCCTTTAACTGAAACAACTCTTCTAATCAGCGACGGCTCGTGGAGGGAGTTACGGTGGGGCGGGAGGGTGGGGAGGGGGAGGGGCAGGGTGGAGGTTGCTAAAAACCGGCATATGGATAATTGCAGGTAAGTAAACAATTTAATTAATAAAACGAATTTCGTAGTGCGCCTTGCATCGCAAAATGCAATGCAGTGCGAGCTACGAAATTCGTTTTATTAATTAAATTGTTTACTTACCTGCAATTATCCATATGCCGGTTTTTAGCAACCTCCACCCTGCCCCTCCCCCTCCCCACCCTCCTGCCCCGCCGTAACTCCCTCCACGAGCCGTCGCTGCTTCTAATGCACCTCACGCACCAGGGGATTCTATAGACTTATTCTGGGTTCAGTTGCCTTTAATAGCACCTATGTGACCCCTGAAATGGCAGAATGTCAGTGCTTTTTTTCTAATCCCATGATTGTTTGAAAAATCTACTGTGTACCTATTAAAAGTTAAACATAGGCTGAGTCAGTGGTGGAGGGGTGGAGCCCAGGAACTGATCGCCCTTCTGCAAAGAAGTGAGGACGAGGGTAAGAAGGGTAACCGGGCAGTTTATAGAAGAGCATCTTTGTTGTGGATAGTATTTGGGTGAGCCTGAGCTGAGTGAAGTTGGGCCTGTCTGAACCTTCATCATAACATGAAGGTCAGAGGTAAGGGTCTCAGTGGAGGACTCCTGCTGGAGTGTCCCTATGGCACTTCAGACCTGCCGGCGACGGAGAGTGCATATGTAGTTGAGAGGGTTTGACTCATACCAGGAATCAAGGACCATGTCTTACATGTATTAAGTAAATTTATCTTTAAGTTATTAGCAGAAAGCTGGGGTTTTTTGGGGGGGTTTATATAGCGCAAACTAGACCCGAAGGTTTTTGAGCGCTTTCCATGAGCATCTGTTGCATTGCAGGCGGACACATTCATTTTTATGCACGAGATTTAGTGATTTGCCCACAATCACAGGATGTTTGAGCCTCCCGCCAGCCTTGAACCCAGTTCCCAGCTCTGTGGTCACAGCTCTAGCCATTGGGTCACATCCGCTTCCCTATGGGACATTCGCTGTAATCTGGCAGGCGTTCCTTCGCCCCTCTGCATGGCTCCCCACCTCATTTACAGCTGGTGTTACCAGTGATGATGGAGCCGTCAGCTGAGCCACTATTTTTTATTTCATTTATAAAGTTTATATAGCGTGAACAAGATCCCGAAGGATATCAGAGCGCTTTACAAAGGATGGGAGGAAGGACATCAATGCAATATCGACATGACATGAGAATAAAAAAAACAGGAATAATAGCATAATTAGAAGACAAATGAGTCAAGGGGAGTAACACAATAAACAGGTATATAGCGGGATACTAAGGGGGGCACACTATGCGGTAAAACAAACAGCTTCAATGAAGGTACAATGGTTGTCGGATCAATGACTTTGAGTAGGTGAACCTAGCCCAATTACGGTAAGAATGTATTCATTAGGAATCTTTTGGCTTCCAGTTTGAAAGCTGCCGTTGAGGAGATTCTGCGCATATCCGGTGGAAGAGAGTTCAATATCTTTGGGGCAGCGCCGGAGAAGGGTCGGTGACAAGTTCTCACTAGAAAGCCCCAGTGGTGGGCACAGTGCTGAGGGGCATGGTAGACGAGCAGACCCTTTGCCTCATTCGCGGCAGTGACGCTTCTCGCTAGATCTGCTTTGTAAGCCATCAAGGCTCGGACAGAAACAGACAAAATATCTCTTCCATAATCTGGGAGGAGAAAGCTCTCTACATGTGGGAGGTCATTCGTTACATTATTTCTAAAGATAAAGACCCCACTTCAGTGGTCTGTCATTAGAAATAACATATGCAGGAACATGTCCGCTTCAGGAATTGCTTTGTGGTAACTATGTAAGTCAAGCTAGCATCCATGGGATCAAGGAGGTGATGCGCTGCCTCATACGCATGACCCCCGATCCCCAAACTTTAAATGAGGCCCTAATGGTGGTCTAATTGACCACCGCTCCTTCCCCAGCAGTGGTGGTTTTTCTTCCCTCACCCCCAGAAAAGCTTGATTTCTGTATCCAGGTCTACGCTTATCTGTTCTATGGGCCTGCAGCAAACATTGCCCTTGCACCTTGGAGCTAAATTTGTGTTGTATCAACTCCCATCAAAACAAGCACTGGCGGGAAGGGGCTGGCCGGGAGAGAACTGACCCAAAGCCCCTCTGTGTATTCTGGTTTGGGTTGTTGGCAGAGCGATAGTGCTATTTGTAGCCACAACTAAAAAGCTCCACTTAAACTGGCTTGCACAGCATGACCTATTCCCAGAAAGCCTTTGATCTGATTTGTAATCAGCTGTGCAAATGTGCCCTGTTCCTCACAGAATCCTTTCAAGCCATCTACCTTTGTTTCTAGTACTACCTTATCCCTTTACGCCACACCCTTCTGCACTATGGCGTCCCTCAGCAGTATACATAAACACTACCCTGTAACATTTCAAGGGCAACCCTGGATCTCATTTATCCGAAACATCTCTGGAAACATCCATCCATCTGGCTCTGCATTGTCTGTATCATAGCTCTACCACTCACAGCCTTGACACCAGACCTCGCAACTTTGGCAAAGTTCATTGAACCCTCAAAGGCACCTCGAATATATCTGACTCCTGGGTGGCAATACCTTATTCTAAAAACTACAGCACAGATAAAACCTGTGAGATCCGCCTTCTCCCTCTATGGACCAGGCATTTGGAAGACCAGCTCCCCACACATCAGTCCTGGCCCACCCCTCAGGCCCAGAATGTACCTAAACACACCCCTTCAGGCGCACCTCTTCCATCATTGGATTGAACCCTTCCAGCTCCTCTCAGTTTTGGTCTTGGAACAGAAACCCTGCTTCTCCATCCATCACATGCACCACTGCTGTGCACATTGTCAAATGATCCCTCCCTTTTCCCTCGAATTCCCTCCCCAAACTATGTGGTACTATGTGCATTGCCGTATTTGTGCTAGCTTTGTTTGGTCAATAGAAACTCCACAGTGCTAAATCTAGCCCAATCCAGACTGTTTAAAAATCTCCTCTCAATTCCAAGACACATCTCACAAGCCCAAATACGCTTAGAATATGGACTAACTAATCAGACTCCGGCAAGACAAGGTGCTCTGGCCAAATACTACTGGCGCATGAGGGATGCTGAAGATGACACCCTTTCCCATCTCTGCTGGCTAGAGGTAGAAAAACAGGCCGGACCCTCCAATTCAATATACAAATCTCTCAGGCAAGCGCTGGTTTCGTTAAAGCTGGAAGAAACCTGGATTTCACCCATATCTTACAATGCCTTTAAACACTTCACCAACAAAGCCATCAAACAAGCATCGCTGCTAATGGACAAAGCCACAGTGGCCGGAAAAAGCCATGCCTGGATCGTGTTGTCAACTTACAAACATCTGAAACCTCAGCCATATTTGCAAGACTGCTTTAGGGACTACTATAAGAGGAAATTAAGCCTTCTGAGGCAGGGATGCTTCTTGAGTAAAGACCTCACCCCCAATTGGCAACGGTCCTGGTTAACTTCTGCCTGTCGTCTCTGTGGCACCCCACGGAGTCTTTATTGCATCTAATATGCATATGCCCTGCACTGCAGAAAACAAGGAAGACGCTTTTGCTACCACTTTTAAGAGAAGCCCAGGTGAGAACTTGTAGGGCGGCTGTGATAGAATGCCTCAGCGGGTCCCAGACACAACTAGCCTGCAAAACTATAAAATTCCTGGCTCATGCTGCAAAAGAGCTAGAAAACAAGGCAATAATTAAAGATGACTTCGGCCAACCGGCCTCATCACGGCTGCCCCCGGTCTCCCACTCCCCCTCCTAATGGTTACTCCCTCGCTTTCACCTCTCTAGGTTGTGTTCTCCTTTCCAAGTTAAAATGTGCATTTTTCACCAAACTCATTCGTTCCCCAAAATCCTCGCTTTTTTCCTAGACCAATTATCAGTTGTTTAGCAGCTCCAACGAGACAGCCTCGTCTTCCCTCAGCCACATTTTTATAATAGTATACTGTGATTGTGTATTTGTCTAAACCTGTCAAGATTAGGTTTTAACTTTCTGATTTTTTTAGGTGATTTTAATTTTGTTTTCATGCTGAGCTTTTGACGTACATGATGTTTGTATGGTGGTAAGACCCACCCTTTTATGATTTTTATAAATCAAATAAAAGTATTTTTGACAATAGAAAAAGCAATCCATGTAAACACACATACAAGCCGCGACTTGCCTCAAAATCCCACCCTGCTTAATGACAGTGGTAGGAAGAGTAGTATCAATGAAACGGAACTGACGGTACTCACCAATGTGCTTTCCGTACATGTGGTAGTAGAAGGAGACGCAGTAGGCGGACCGATAGTATGGCGGCTTGCCAGTGACATTGTACAGCGGACTGATCAGCCTGGCCTTGTCTCCTGGCACCCGCGGCCGCGAAGCCTCAATAAACATGTAGTAGCCTATGGAAAACAAGGACAGATACAGCAGTAAGCATCATGAGTACCACCTGGAATTTATTGGTAAACTTAAAAACGAAAAAGAGTGACAATATACAACTTTTGAAAAATATTTTCTTTACCAACCCTTGCTGACACCGCAGCGCTGAAGGAATGGTTAAAAAGACCAGGTTAGTCCAATAGTAACTTTATTGTCACTGATGCGTTTTGTCCTGATGGTCTATACCAAAGTACGAGTTACTTACCTTCGCCTTAACTTAGAATATCCCCAGGCGTCAAACTGGATCCAGAATTTTTTTTGCAGCAGCACCTCTGCGTGCCGGGGTATGGCGCCACACGACCCCGCCCTGACGTTGTCCAAGTACGTGACGTCAGCGAAGTCACATAAGTACCTCCCGGCGCGCTGACGTCAGTTTCCTTCTTAGTCCAATAGTAACTTTATTGTCACTGATGCTTTTTGACCTAAATATATTCCAATCTTCCAACCAAGGAAAAGTCGACACTAGCTGTTTTTGATGACAATCTACCTAGTGGCAATAAATTGGAGGCAACAGCGAGTGTGAGCACGAAATTGACGGACGTGACGGTCCGTTTGAAGCAGCTGGAGAAATTGAAACGGTCGAAATTGGCAAAGTGGTGGGAGGCCAAACCGCTGACCCACCACTTAGAAGTTAAACAAATTCACCGTGGGCTTAGGATATTGGTGGCCCCTACATATGAGGACCCCAACCCAAATATGCTAAGAGAGTGGGCGGATAATAACCAGGAATCGTCCAGTAGAATGCTGGGTATCTTAATCAAATATGCTGAAATCGACCGGGATAAAATCTTGGAGGAAATTGATCAAATCATGGAAATGCTGAGTAAAGAAACGGATCAAGAGCCAATAGTGAAATTCATGACAGAAATGAAGAAGCATCTCGCTAAACTGGAGACAACCATCAAAGAGAGAAGGGCGCAGAAATTTCTGCGGGATAAAGTTGATTATGACTGAGGGCAAATATACACTTTTGCCAAGAAGTTTGAGAATATGAGGAGACAATGAATGTATTATGGTACCAAAGAAAAACAGGCGCAGCAATCGGAGCTTAGTAGCGTTCAAAGTTCAGAGACCGAAACAGATCTGGAGGAAGGACCATCTGACGGTAGACCTACACTAATCCCCTCAGTCATTGACAAATTTGATTTTGTAAGGAGAGAGAGATGATTCAATCTAAGGCCAAGACCTCCGGTAGAGTCCAGGCCACAAAGAGCAAGAGGCAGAGGAGGAAGAGGCTCAAAGGCGCAAAACTATGCTGCCGCAGGAGAGAAAGCCAAAGCCAAGGGCAACAATTACATGATAAAAACGAGACAATAATTGTTAACCTCACGACTATTAATCTTTCTGATGAGGAAAAAAGAATTTTGAAACTTCGACTTTCATATTGTCCGGAAGTTGATATGGACTATACGACAACAAGGGTCGATGTGTTTAAATTTGTCCACTCGCTTAAATTGAAAACATTCTTTGCAGTGGCCCCCAAGAGGGTGGCTTTTGGGGAAGCAAGTAGTACGCAGGAAGACAATGACAATTTGGCGGTGAGAGATATGAACTTGATGGCGGATCTGCAAGAACTCCAACTAGGCAACGCAGAAGGAGTGGCCAGTCCGGAAATGCAAGCAATACCTAGCACATTCAACAGGGTGATTGAGTTGGCGCAGGAGGAGGACATTAATATTAGCATTAGTCCCACAACACAGTTCAAACCAACTTCAAAGTTTACGCCTCTAACAGCAAGAGACTCAGTAGATGTGTTTAATGATCTAGTGATCAATGAGGTTAAAAGTTTGTGTGAAATAATAAATGTGAAAAAGAAACCTATAAGCAAGAAAGCTAAAGAGTACTATGCTTTGGTGGACAAACTGGCCAATGATGAAGATGTGATTGTGCGTAATGCCGACAAAGGGGGGAACGTGGTGCTATGGGATAGAGATCAATATTTGGCAGAAGTGCATAAACAACTTGGTAACAGGGTGAATTATGTCAAAGTATCAAAAGATGTAAATAATAATATTTACCAGAAATTCAATACATTGCTGCTAGAGTGGTTGAGAAAAGGGCTGATCAGTCAGGATGAATTCTCTTTTTTAAAAGTTACCAACCCTACTACCCCAGTGTTTTATCTAATCCCGAAAATCCACAAAGATATGTTGAATCCCCTGGGGACGCCCAATCATTTCGGCCATTAACGCCTTAACCGCGGCAGCAATTCTTTCGCGAGGCAGGCTTCTATTAAGTGGACGGGGCTACGACGGCCGTTTGCCGTTCGCAGCACTGGGGAGAGATGCTCCCATCGGCCGTTGGCCGACGGGAGCACGGAACGGGTTAACAGTGCATGTGAAGGTACCTCGAAATTTGTTGACTCATTCCTGAGTCCTTGGGTTAGTAAGCTCCCCTCATTCATTCAAAATACAGGTGATTTCCTGGCAAAGTGTATGATGTGCCATGGGAAGCAGACTTTCTCCTTATGACTATTGATGTCACCACGCTGTATACCAGCATACATCATAATGATGGAGTGAATGCAGTCCAATACTTTTTAGGGCGCCGCCCAGCAAAACATTGGCACCATACACAGATACTGCTTTCAATGATAACCTCATGCCTCGAGAATCTCTTTAATGGGCAATTATACCATCAAGTGTCTGGGACGGCCATGGGCACCTGCTTCGACCCCAGCTATGCTAATTTGCATATGGGCTGGTGGGAGGAGCAGGTGGTCCAATCCCTATGGCAGAGAGAATGGCAAGAAAATGTGGGTCATTGGAGTCGCTATATAGATGACCTATTTGTTGTGTGGAAGGGGGGTGAAACCAGTGCCATGAGCTTTGTAAAAAAGTTACAAAACAACAATCTTAATCTCAAATTCACAAGTGTTATTAGTAAGTCTGAAGTGAACTTTCTGATGTGACAGTATACATCCATAATGAGAGGCTGCACACCAAGCTCTACAATAAACCGTCGGATGGAAACACGCTGCTACATGCGACGAGTTTTCACCCAACAAATTTGGTCAGAAGCATCCCCTATGGGGAATGTTTCGGGCATTGAAAAAAATTGCAGT
The DNA here is from genome assembly GCF_964263255.1 of Lissotriton vulgaris. Taxonomy (NCBI): domain Eukaryota; kingdom Metazoa; phylum Chordata; class Amphibia; order Caudata; family Salamandridae; genus Lissotriton; species Lissotriton vulgaris. The sequence continues at coordinate 185,065 of NW_028240625.1, read as the reverse complement.
ACCAAAAAGTATTTTGAGACTGAAGTGCAATGTCTAAGAAAGCGATTTCCTAAAAGAGTGCATAGAGACAGCAGTACGAAAGGTTAGGCAAAAATCTAGGGATGAAATTCTGTTCAAAGATAGTGCAAGTAAAACAAAGGCAAGGACTGAGGCGGAGAGTACGCAATGTAGAATGATAACAACATACAAAACCAGCAGAAAGAAATAAGAAGCATTCTACTTAAGCACTGGCATATTATTCGAAGTGACCCCGTTTTACGCAAAATTGTAGAGCGAAGAGCCCAGATAACTTTCAGGCGGGCACGCTCACTTAGACAAGCACTAGTAAGCAACATGTTACCAGTGAAAGTGGGAACGAAACCGGGGCTCACATGGCTCTTCAGAAAGAATAGGTTCATAAAGTGTTCTAAATGTAAGGCCTGCAAAGACACCACAAGCTTCACCTTAGGCTTTGGCAAAAAGGAACAGAAAATCAAAGGACAATTCTCATGCAAGACAGAGTTTGCTGTCTACGTGCTTCAGTGCCCTTGTGGTACGTGGACAGAACAATTCTCCCAGTTCATAAACGTGTGTTGCAGCACTTGCGTGCAATCAAGAATGGTGATAAAACCTACCCTGTTTCCAGGCATTTCAACAAATGCCACAACAATAATGTGCAAGGTCTTACGTACTGTGTGATGGACGCTGTATCTATGAGCATAAGGGGAGGCGATCGACAAAAACCTCTGAGAAGGCTCGAGTCGAGCTACATCATCAGATTAAACACCAAGGCCCCCGTAGGACTGAACATGGAGGAAGATTTCCATACTTGTGTAGCTGCTTCCCTGACTGTATATTTTTAAATGTAGCACTTTCATGATAAGCACTTAAATGGGGAGAACACTTAGGTTGGTAGATGTATACATGTGATCCGGCAATTTTTAACTGCCATCAGTCATGCTAAGCCCACTGGGGCGGGACCCGAATGCAATAATTGCAAGTAGTTACATAAGGTATAAAGCAAGTGTAACACAGAGTGCATAGAGACAAAGAGAGAGAGTGAAGTAGTGTGGCTCACTGGTTAGAGGCGGCAGACCCGAGAGCAGAGGACGGCCCGGGACCAGGGTTCGATTCCCGGCGCGGCAGGTTTCTGGACCAGGGTCAGCGGACTCGATAATTCTCTCGCCTCGGTGCCCACTCTGATCAGCGATCACACTCGGCAACTCTGGGCATTAGCTTGCCTCATCTTCACTAACGGCCCCACCAGACCGCCGGGGATGCCTGGTCTCACCCTGGAGATACCCATTAAGGGACCATCTCTCAGGGAAGCCAGGAAGGGTTTCGCAGCGGTCGAAGCGCCTTGGGACCCTACGGGTAAGTAGTGCGCTATATAAATGCCTATACATTTACATACATTACATTTACACAGCAGGTATAGGCGCAAACATAATATTTGTTCAGATTTCCATTTATAATAATTGTTTGCACTGCAATGGATGTGATGGGACATTGTGTGTTGCAGTCCACTGGGGCAGGTAATGGCATGCAATGGTACGATCTGCCATGTATTAATTGTACAATTTAATATGAACCTCAATAGATGCAATACACGGGCATCAGCGCAAGTTTTCAATGCAATGGTGGGGCGTTTATTTCTGACATGAAATAATTTGTAGTGTATGAAATTCAACCAATGAGGGAAGTGAAAGATTGTGCCATGCGTAGGTGGAACTTCAATGAATTTTGTCTTTTGTCGTTAATATGACATAAAAGGTATTTGTTATTTCAAATGGCCAAATAATTGTGAATATGACTTTAACTTGAGCCATTATTCATTGTATTAATTGATTATAATCCATGTGCGCTGGTAACACAGCGTGTTTCAGTGAGGTTCGTTGTATAACAAACTACGAGTCTGTTCTCACCTTCTATGATTGTATTGAGCACGTGACACAGAAACACTGTCAGTTAAATTTGCTAAGAAAACTTTACGCGAATGTTAGTGAGCAAGCCTGCTGGGCAGGCGAAACGCGTCTGACATGCCAAACAGCTGAAAATAAAAGCAATTTGAAGCTGAACGACACGGCGTCGACTTTACCTTGGTTGGAAGATTGGAGTATGTTTTGGACCGGGTTTTGGAGGTCTGCTACGCTGACGCGCCCTTTGTTCTGGAGGTGGTAGGGCATCCGAGACAAGCGTAGAGTTATTTATATATCAGGAGCACCGCCACGTTTCTGGGACCCGGACAGCTGCTGGTAACTCGCCTTGCTTGGCGTCCACTGTTTCCCGGGAGGGATAGTCCGGCACCCGCCCCGCCTGCAGAGAATACGGAGCAGAGAGGCATTGCCTCGTTTGGGACTCTGTGCACCTGCACTTCTGATCCCTGCAACCTTGACTTTCTGCACGCTGGGAGTGGCGACATAAGGGGACGTGGGAGACTGGCTGCCTTAACCCCACCACAGTGGTCATCGTGTCCTGCTTTGGTGACCGCGAGGAAGATTTCCATCACCCCTCCCCACCTCACCAACCCGGATAGCCACAATCACTAGGCTTTCTGGGAGTTGTAGTCCTCCAACTGAACCAGACTCCAACAGGTGAGCCTTATTGCTAGGGGGAGGAGCGGATCACGCCAGTACTTCAACGGAGGCAGCAGGATGAACACACGACGGATGAAGGCTCCCAGTGTTGGGTACTGAGGAAGCCACGACGGCGAAATGCATCTACCGCCACTGGGACTACCTGACAGTTAATAAAGCCCGTTTTCCATGTCCCCCTTGGGCTCCTGCTTCATTCTTTTTGGAGGAAGTTTCGTTGATATATATATATATATATATATATTTTTACAAAGCAATTTGAAATAAGTCACCGCACCTTTGGTGAGGAAGTTTTTTCCTTGATGGATTATAAAGCTTAACCAAATCCTAGAAGAGTGCGGTGACTTATTTCAAATTGCTTTGTAAAAGTCTAAACGAGTCTTGTCCTTGACTCGGCACCGGCTGAATGGTCGCTCCTTCTCCAGCAAGGGACATTTGTGTGTGTGTGTATGTGTGTGTATATATATATATATATATATATATATATATATATATATATATATATATATATATGCTCCACAATCCTCAAAATGCCCAGCCGGGTCAAAGGAAGAAAGAAGCACTCGCAAGCACGGCACAGCTCGTATTCACAGGGCAAGTTTATTCAGGACAGACGCGTTTCGGGAGAGCCCTCCCTTTCTCAATGTTTTCGTCTCACAAGACGGGCGCAGCGCCATTATGAATGTTTACAAACACATATAGAAACAAACAAAGGACTGATGCTTTTTCGCAGCAAGGGGCGCCATCTTAGAGTGTCTCAATGTCACATATATAATACTGTTTTGCTTATAGTAACACCACAAACAACAATAATGCCGTGTATCGGCTATCCTACTGTCAACAAAAAACCCAATACTAATCTTATGTAGTATATCATAAGGTTAAGACAGTAGTATAATGTTGGAACCTAGCCAACCTACGACATGAACACCGTATGTATAAAGTGCACAGGTCGGAAAAATCTTGCCGTGGATCGGCAATTGCAGCCCCTGTATGGACTGCAAAACATACAATGTGGTTACCTATTTAAGCATATCCTCCAGTATAATTTCAGTGGTGATGAAGGCATCCATCACACAACAGAAACAAAGAACAAGAACAAAAACATACAAAACAATTCCAAAGAACCTTAGCACAAATTAACAGAATGTCTAGTCTATGTTGGAAATTCAGTACTCAACTTGACGGGAAGTCATAGCATAGAACTGCACATATGTTCAACCCAGGTGAGAGGCCAGTTCTTCTCCCAAATTTAAGCCTCCAGGTGCTTTCGTCTCAAGGTCTATGATATACCGGGACTCGAGTCTTCTGAGTGCAAGTAATCTATTACCCCCTCTGGGATTTTCCTCGACTCAGTCCAAACAGAAATATCTAAGAAGGTTTCTATCACTGTTATGTTTAAGGGAGAAATGACGGGCCACTGGATACGTGATGTCTTTATTCACAATGGCCCGCATATGTTCCAAAATTCTCAACTTAACAGGATTGATGGTACTCCCAACATACTGTAACTGACAGGGGCACATGAGGCAATAAACAACAAAGTCAGACTGACATGACATAAACTTTGCTATTTTCCTACCATTCTTTATACCTGGGACTCGGTATGTTAAAGTCCTTTTGCTTGAGGCGCAGGCTTTGCATTTTCCGCAAGGGAAAAAGCCTTTGGCGTCTTTCAAGATATAGATATATATATATATATATATATATATATATATATATATATATATATATATATATATATATATATATATATATATGCGCTCCACAAACGCCACTTCCAGAACTACACAAGAACGGCGAGGCAGGCAGAGAAGGAGACGGACCACGAAATTCACAGGTTCTTGGCTTTATTGCAGTTGGTACAACAGGAGGGCAATACGCGTTTCGGGCTTCAAGAGCCCTTGTTCACATGCAAAGAACTAGCGCAGCTTTTTTGTTTTTAAATGTTTTTAGGTGAGTGACATAAGCTCCGCCCTTCCAACGGTCATATGACTATAGACATAGAAAAAATCTTGTGTTTATAAATACCCATTCTTCGTGCAAATACGCAAAATAAGTTTAAACACAAATTTTACACATGCCAGTTAAATACTTAACCATAGCAAATTGACATTTCATCATTAAAAATCTTTTTATGAAAGTGTCACTAAAAGCAGTTATCTTAAAAAATATAACTGGATAAATCCATATAATGCAAAATTTCTAAGTCTATAGTAAAAATATTTAAATGTTATCGGAATAGGCTGAAGATAAAGTGCAAATAACAGTGCTGAACTAGATCAGTGTCTAACTGTACATAAAGTGCCAACACACGTGCTACAAGGAATAACCACAATATAAAATATTGTAAAAACATGATAAAAAAAACCTGTGTAAAGAAATGCATTAATGCTTAATTTGACAATTAGGAAAAATCACAATTTTGTCTTTTTTTAAAAAAAAGCATAATTTAAAACATTTTATGCAGGTATAAAATACTTTATCATGTTAAAAAGAGATAAACAACACCCATAAAAAGTGCTAAAATTCTAAATAGTGATAAAAGTGGATTAAAATGTGGAGGTGAAGAGTAATTAATTGCTGTGTCCGAGGCTAACAAGGAACTTGACTAGCCACGGAGTACAGGAGATTTAGGACATAGGAACAGTCTGCACAAAATCAGGAACAGTTAGCAAAAACTCAAGACTCATGGAGCAATCAACTCTAGGTAACAGGGAACCTGACTACCTGAGGAAAAAACAAAGGTGTATATGAGCAGGGGAAGAGATTTTAGAGAAAGTTTCTCAAGTCTTCAGTATTGTTGAGACCGTTGGGCCATTTGCTGTCATATTCAAGAATGAATCGAGATTCTAGTTGCCTCAGTTTGAGTTCTCGATTACCCCCGCGCCTGAGAGGGGGAACTGAGGCTACTACATAATAAGATAGATTGTTGACATCTTTATTATGTATGCTTTGAAAATGACGAGCCACCGGATAGGATTGGTCACAGTGTAAGATGGCCCTAATATGCTGCAAAATCCTGACGTGCACCTGCTGCTTGGTACTGCCTATATAATTAAGGCCGCAGGTGCACGTCAGGACATATACAGCATACTCGGTCTTGCAAGTATGGTTGCCAACAATAGGAGTCTCCACTGATGTAAATGGAGTACTGTAGTGGGTTTTATTGGTGCCAAATTGGCAAGCCCTACACGAGGAACACTTACGAAACCCCGGCGTTGGTTGTAACCAGACTGCCTTTTGTTTTAATTCAGGACTACTTTGATCCAGTACTGTCCCCATGCTGTGTGCTCTGCGGAACGTTACCAATGGTTTGCTTGGTAACATATTTCCTAGCACTGTGTCAGTCAGAATAGTAGGCCAATTACGATTGATTATTTGTCTGATCTTTCTCTCCTGACAGCTAAATGCAGTGATGAATCTCGGGCATTCATTAGAGATTTCCGCATTAGAATTAACAATGTCAGAAACATTTTCAGTAGATTGAGGAAATAGTGAGGATCTAGGTCTTTTGTCGGCTCTCGCCAGAGCCCGATCAAACACCCTATCAGAATACCCTCGAGCTTTAAGCCGTATCCTCAAATCTTTAACGCATTTGAGAAAGTTTTCATTGGAGCTACAAATTCTTTTGATTCTGAGAATTTCTCCTAAAGGTATATTGTCAATAGTGTGCATGGGATGGAGACTGGAAGCGTGCAGGGTTGTATTACCTGCAGTTGCTTTTCTATGTAGGGTTGTTTGTAGTCGATTGTCTGTGTATATATATATATATATATATATATATATATATATATATATATATATATATATATATATATATATATATATACATATATATATACATATACATATATATATATATGTATATATATATATATATATATATATATATATATATATATATATATATATATATATATATATATATATATATATATATATATATATATATATATATATAATATTTATTTATTAGGTTCCTCACTCACATGTACCACCTGTTGCCTGCTTCATCATTGGACCTTCACTTACACACATAAGCTGTTTGTAAGCGGAGTTCTGTGATCACTGTGAGTGAAGGCAGGGGATCTCGGTGAGTTAAAATAACCTCTGAAACCTAAAAAGTTATTTAATAGCAAAGGTTCAGGGGCTCGAATAAAAGTAAGAAAAGTGACAATATATTAGGATATAATGGTCCCAAGTGCCTAATCGGTCGAAATGTTTCAGCCACAAACTGCCCCGAAAGGTCAATTGGCTTTCTTCAGGACCTGCATTTTCCCTGCTAGTTTAAAACAGCCTATTGGCAGGTATAAATCACAAAGTTTTTTTTGAAAAGCATGCACATTTACATACAGACCATACACTGAGGACCTTTTCCTTGTATGGTTAACTGATGTCTAAGTCAATTTATCGACATTATAGGGACATTTCAGGGATGGAATGTCCCTATAGTCACACATTTGTCAAGTGTACCTGTCCGCTCAACCCTTGATGACTGGAGTGCCCCTGATCCCTGCATGTTGGGAACATCATTGGCACCATGACTCACCAAACTTGTGCTTACACTGTTCACTCCTTTGAAACCTGTAGCAGTTTATTAGAAGCACTCTCATGGACTTTTTTGCCAGATAAAAATAGCACAAACCTAGTACACTATTCTGTCAGACCTTAAATTGAAAAGCATGTATCTTTATATAAGAGAGGCATACTCTGTCAGATAAACTCATCAAAACTCTTTTTCTGCTGCTGTGCATCCTCCAGTGCGGTTTGACCCAAATATGATACGCTCCTGACCTTTATCTCAGACTTCTTTTTTTTCATTGCACGATCACAACTGTCGCTGATCAAGAGCGCATGCAATCTCACCTCTTGCCTCACCAATATATCATCCCGAAAGCACCTCAGTACCAGCATTCTGTCAGAGGTCTTATTGGATGCTCTGAGGAACCCCTCAAGGCTTGGCATCAGACCACCCATTGTGCAGCTACACTGACACGTCGCAAGCGGGATCGTATGATGTGTGGACCTGCATCTGGTGGTACGCGGAGGAGAGCTCCAAAGATGGAAGCCACTGTGCCTTCGCAGCATAACCCCGTGCAATTGTTATTCGGCAAATGGGGCTGGATCGGGCTGCCACAGGAGCTTTCACCCTGGCACAGAGACAGCACAGTGTTTGAAGCTCTGCATTGCCATAATTGTCTACAAGGCATACACTTCATCCCAGAATTAATTATGGATGTTTAAAGTTATTTTTCACAAGTAACATTCGATATTTTCACCTTTGGGAATGTTCTAAATGTAGTTTCACCCGAGCACATTCTTTTTGCATTGGAAGATCATTTTCATGGAGTAGCATGATCATTTTCAGGGAGTAGCATGATCATTTTCAAGGAGTAGCATGATCATGTTCAGGGAGTAGCATGATCATTTTCAGGGAGTAGCATGATCATGTTCAGGGAGTAGCATGATCATTTTCAGGGAGTAGCATGATCATTTTCAGGGAGTAGCATGATCATTTTCAGGGAGTAGCATGATCATTTTCAAAGAGTAGCATGATCATTTTCATGGAGTAGCATGATCATTTTCAGGGAGTAGCATGATCATTTTCAATGAGTAGCATGATCATTTTCAAGGAGTAGCATGATCATTTTCAGGGAGTAGCATGATCATTTTCAAGGAGTAGCATGATCATGTTCAATGAGTAGCATGATCATTTTCAGGGAGTAGCATGATCATTTTCAGGGAGTAGCATGATCATTTTCAAGGAGTAGCATGATCATGTTCAGGGAGTAGCATGATCATTTTCAGGGAGTAGCATGATCATGTTCAGGGAGTAGCATGATCATTTTCAGGGAGTAGCATGATCATTTTCAGGGAGTAGCATGATCATTTTCAGGGAGTAGCATGATTATTTTCAAAGAGTAGCATGATCATTTTCAGGGAGTAGCATGATCATTTTCAGGGAGTAGCATGATCATTTTCAATGAGTAGCATGATCATTTTCAAGGAGTAGCATGATCATTTTCAGGGAGTAGCATGATCATTTTCAGGGAGTAGCATGATCATTTTCAGGGAGTAGCATGATCATTTTCAGGGAGTAGCATGATCATTTTCAAAGAGTAGCATGATCATTTTCAGGGAGTAGCATGATCATTTTCAAAGAGTAGCATGATCATTTTCAGGGAGTAGCATGATCATTTTCAAGGAGTAGCATGATCATTTTCAGGGAGTAGCATGATCATTTTCAGGGAGTAGCATGATCATTTTCAAAGAGTAGCATGATCATTTTCAGGGAGTAGCATGATCATTTTCAGGGAGTAGCATGATCATTTTCAGGGAGTAGCATGATCATGTTCACGCTGGTTCACCTCGGCCATGCTAGAACATGTATGCAGAGATTTTCTCTACAAGTTTGCGAAGCTTCCCTATGCCCTATGGAAATGCCTGCAGAATCTTTTTCTGCAAATGAGTTACCTTTGAGTATCTTTTCTATGCACAATGCCATTGTGCGAAAGAAAAACATTGTTATTGTGATTATGGTGGCATTTTTACAGACAATTCAGTGGATGTAATATATCAGTCCTTCATCGTGCTCTTCTTTTTGAAAATAGCTCAATGGTTTACTCTATATCCATGGTTTACTCTATACCCAAGGTATACTCTGTACCAATGGGTTACTCTATACCAAGGGTTTACTTTATACCCAGGGTTTACTCTATACTCATGGTTTACTCTATACCAATGGGTTACTCTATACCAAGGGCTTGCTCTATACTGAGGGTTTGCTCTATACCAATGGTTTGCTCAATACCAATCAGTTACTCTATACTCATGGTTTACTTTATAACAATGGGTTACTCTATACCACGGGTACTCATAGTACCGCCCACGGGCCGCCAGTTGCCTGGCAAGCCTTCCTTGGCGGCCCGCGGACCTTGCAGACATCGTACCCGTGATTTTAAAAAAAAAATCTGTGTCTGCAAACACTGCTGGTTGCAGCAGCACAACTCTGAGAGACTCTGCTGCTCTGTGGGGGACGGGCAATTCCAGTGTTAGAGGGGAGATGCAGGGGCCTAAGAAGAGGTGAAACACAACAAAGCCTCATTAACATGCACATGGTCTTTTAAAGACCTGTGAAGTGCTCGGGTGCGGCTATGTGTGTGTGTGTGCCCTGGAAGCTGTCTCAGCCCGGTCACACACAGGCATGGTGAGATGATAGAGGGTGAGGGAGGGAGACAGAGGGAGAGGGAGGGAGGGAGGGAAAGGGAGGGATACAGAGGGGGAGGGAGGGAAAGGGAGGTAGGGAAAGAGAGGGAGGGGTAGGGAGACAGAGAGAGGGAGACAGAGAAAGGGAGACAGAGAAAGGGAGAGGGAGGGAGACAGAGGGACGGAGACAGAGGGAGGGAGACAGAGGAAGGGAGAGGGAGACAGAGAGAGGGAGACAGACAGAGGGAGTCAGGCAGAGGGAGGGAGGGAGACAGAGGGAGGGAGACAGAGGGAGACAGAGAAAGGGAGAGGGGTGGAGACAGAGGGTGACAGACAGAGGGAGACAGACAGAGGGAGCTAGACAGAGGGAGACAGAGAAATGGAGAGGGAGGGAGACAGAGAATGGGAGAGGGAATGAGACAGAGAAAGGGAGAGGGAATGAGACAGAGAAAGGGAGAAGAACGGAGACAGAGGGTGACAGACAGAGGGTGTCAGACAGAGGGAGACAGACAGAGGGAGACAGAAAGAGGGAGACAGAAAGAGGGAGGCAGAAAGAGGGAGGCAGACAGAGGGAGGGAGACAGACTGAGGGAGACAGATAGAGGGAGACAGAGGGAGGGAGACGGAGGCAGGGAGACAGAGGGTGACAGACAGAGGGAGACACAGGGACGGAGACAGAGGGAGGGAGACAGAGGAAGACAGAGGGAGAGAGACAGAGGGTAACAGAGGGAGGGAGACACCGGGACGGAGCCAGAGGGAGGGAGACAGAGGGTGACAGACAGAGGGAGACAGACAGAGGGAGACAGACAGACAGAGGGAGACAGACAGAGGGAGGGAGACAGAGATAGGGAGACAGAGGGAGGGAGGCAGAGGTAGGGAGGCAGAGTGAGACAGAGGTAGGGAGACACAGGGACGGAGACAGAGGGAGGGAGACGGAGGGAGACAGAGGGAGGGAGAGAGGGAGGGAGACAGAGGTAGGGAGACACAGGGACAGAGACAGAGGGAGGGAGACAGAGGGACGGAGACAGAGGGAGAAAGAGGGAGACAGAAGGAGACAGACAGAGGGAGCGAGGGAGCCAGACAGAGGGAGGGAGGAGGGCGACAGAGGGAGGGAGACAGACAGAGGGAGGAGGGCGACAGAGGGAGGAGGGCGACAGAGGGAGGAGGGCGATAGACATAACAATGGGTTACTCTATACCAATGGTTTGCTCAATACCAATCAGTTACTCTATACTCATGGTTTACTTTATACCAAGGGCTTGCTCTATACCAAGGGCTTGCTCTATACCAATGGTTTGCTCAATACCAATAGGTTACTCTATACCAATAGTTTGCTTTATACACATGGTTTACTCTATAACAATGGGTTACATTATACCAAGGGCTTGCTCTATACCAAGGGCTTGCTCTATGCTGAGGGCTTGCTCTATACCAAGGGTTTGCTCTATACCAATGGTTTGCTCAATACCAATGGAATAGTCTATACCAATGGTTTACTCTAAACTCATGGGTTACTCTATACCCATGGGTTACTCTATATCCATGGTTAACTCTAAACTCATGGGTTACTCTATACCAATGATTTACTCTAAAATTATGTGTTACTCTATACTCATGGTTTACTCTAAACTCATGGTTTACTCTTTACTCATGTTTACTCTATACTCATGGTTTACTCTAAACTCATGGTTTACTCTTTACTCATGTTTACTCTATACTCATAGTTTACTCTACACCAATGGTTTACGCTATATCAAAGGTTTACTCTATATCCATGGCTTACTCAATACCAATGGGTTACTCTATACTCATGATTTACTTTATAACCAGGGTTTACTCTATACTCATGGTTTATTTTTCTTTATTTCCAGTATTTATAAAGCGCAACACTCATCCCATGGGGTATCACGGCGCTATAAAACGAGGGAGACTGCTGAGGGCTATGCTGGGGGATTAATTTTTTGGGAAGAGGTGAGTTTTTAATTTTTGGCGGAACTGAAGGTAGTTTATGGTGTGTCTGAGGTCTACAGGTAGCTCATTCCACCTTTTGGCTGCCAGATATGAGAAGGCGCGTCCGCCCGTTCTTGCTTTGTGGATGCGCTTAGATTTGGCCAGAGCTGAGTGATTCGATCTTAGGTTCCTATTGGGAACGTAGAAGTCAATTTTCCTTTGGAGAATTGTGGGGCCAGTTTTATGAAAAGCTCTGTGTCTACTCAACACCAATGGGATACTCTATGCACATGGTTTACTCTATACACATGGGTTACTCTATAGCAATGGTTTACTCTAAAATTATGGTTTACTCTATACCAATGGTTTACTCTATACCCATGGTTTACTCTATACAAATGGTTTACTCTATACAAATGGTTTACTCTATACCCATGGTTTACTCTATGCCAATGAATACTCTATACCCATGGTCCTCTCTATACCCATGATTCACTCTATGCCCATGGATTACTCCATACCAATGGTTTACTCTATACTCTATGCCGTTTTTAGGCATCCCGCTGGCCCCCCTTTCTCAAATGACCTATTTCCTTCCATTTCTCCCACCTCCCTCCTTCAAGACAGAGTCGATTTTAAAATTAATGGTCTTTCAATGCATCCAGAACGCCTCTGCACGTCTGATCCTCGACATCCCTCGCCGCAGCCACATCACACCCCACCTAAAATACCTGCACGGGCTCCACGTCAACAAGAGGATAACCTTCAAGCTCCTCACCCACGCACACAAGGCACTCCACAACACCGGACCAGCGTACCTCAACAGACGACTCAGTTTCTACGCCCCCACCCGCCAGCTCCGCTCCGCCGACCTCGCCCTCGCCACAGTCCCCCGCATCCGGAAAGCGAACTCAGGCGGCAGATCATTCTCCCACCTGGCCGCCAAGACCTGGAACACCCTCCCCATCCGCCTGTGGCAGACCGAAGACCTGCTGACCTTCAGAAGACTCCTCAAGACCTGGCTCTTCGAGCAGTAGCAGAATTCCCCACCCCAGCGCCTTGAGACCCTCACGGGTAAGTAGTGTGCTTTACAAATGCTATGATCGATTGATTGATTTCTCTATAGCCTTTAGTTTTCCTCTAGTAAACTGTCTTGGTTTGCACAATCTTCGTGGACTTGTTGCAACAAACATGTTTACTTTCACTGGACCACCGTGTTGGTCAAAGATCACATGATATCATTCCTTTGAGACTCTCAGTATCTGTGATGTAATGTAATGTAATGTAAAAGATATTTCTATCGCGCAACTTTCACTCCAAGGAGTATCTTGGCGCTCACCCAACCCAGATGGAGGAGTTGGAGGGAGAACAGAAAATAAAGGTACCTGTTTGAAGATATCGAGAGTCCTGTCATCATTGGGGGGACCCTCCAAGATACCACAACGCCCTGCTGCGTTAGGAATGTGTGTGTGTGTGTGTCGGTGTGTGTGTGTGTGCGTGTGTAATGTTGTACAATGCACTCGATAAACATCCTGCATCGGTCTGAATCTGTGTCCAGCTGCTATTAACACGTGATGCATGTAGTGCAGCGTTTACTGCATTTGTACGCATGCCAGGCTGCGTTAGGAAGATTGCCATATGATGCACAAACTGCAGGGTGTATTGTGTGTGTGTGAGGTGGAATTAGGCACATAAATGGTGCCGTTTTGTACTCTGTGTGTGTGCGTGCGTGTGTGTGTGTGTGTGTGTGTGTGTGTGTGTGTGTGTCAGGGTGCACTATTCCAGTATGTGCGGCCTATGTCCGACCGCACTAAGAGCGCCCTATGAATAATGCATTGTTTACAGTCTGTGTCTGGCTGCACTGAGCTCAAGATATGCTATTTACAGAGAGGGTTACGTGTCTGCGGTGAGCACATGATACCAATTGTGCAGGAGTAGTTATCCCCACGGCTACACCAAGCTGACAATGTATATCATGATCATGAAAACAGAGAGATACCTATACGCTTCATCAGGGCCCAGTATCTCAGTGCAAACGTAAACCTAGTGAAAGATGCAATTTATAATGTGGTGAAATGTGTACAGTCACTTATTCAAGAGGGGAGGGTGTCACAAGGAAGTAGTGAGTTGTGTCTGAGAGCAAATGTGAGGGATCTGGGAGGAGCATCCCCTGTTCGTGTGCAGCTGGGCACTGCAATGGACAGGCTGTATGAATGTGGGTGCTGAATCTGTCTTCTGTGTCTGCATCCAGTGCTATAAGCAATGCCAGAGGCAGATGAAGTGGGGGGAATTGTCATCTTTGGGGTCGTAGTCACAACACCGTGTGTGACTGGCGTTGCACAGAAGGAGGTACCCGTTATTGGTAGCATGGAATCCGCAAGGTACTTTGGCCACTTACTGCTTGTTGGTGTCACAAAATGCATTTAGAGCATGCAGGCTCTGAGGGCAAGAAAATGTGCTGTGTCAATAGTTCCGATGCAGCGAATAATGTGTCGTTACTTACCGGTAATCTTCATTATCGCAATTAAGGTCCTCCTAGTCCCAGTCCTTACACTAATGAGGCGACCCGCCTCCCGACAGCCCATCTACAATACTATAAAAACCCCTCCCATTCACCGCCATGCTTGTAAGTAACAAGACCAGACACAACCATAGCGGTATTGAGGAAGCAGGACTGGGATGGCGAGCACCTTTCCGGTGTAATGAAGATTACCGGTGAGTAAAAACGACCCATTGCCCCCTCATTTGTCCCAGTCCTTACATTAGTGAGGACCTGACAAGCCCAAACACCAAGAAAGAGCAGGACACCAGGGATCCATGCACTTTGTAAAGTTGAATCAAAAACAAAGTCTGAGACAAAGCAGCGTTCAGAACAGCAACAGCAAAATTGCCCACAGAGGCATGTAAGACATTGAGGTGATAACAGTATGATGCGACTGCCCTACATGAGGGCCGCCCTACAAAGTTCCAGGATGAAAATACACCAGCCGCTTCAGCCAAGGAAGCAGACACAGACCAAGTGGAACGCCCCTGGACCTGAGTCGGACAATACATATACACCGACTTATCAGACTGGCAAAGGGCCAAGCGCACCCACCGACCGATCGTGGCCTTTTAGCCATGTTGTACAGCAGGTGGCTGTGCAGAACAGTTAAAAGTAAAGTTATAAAAAAAGCGCTTTGACGCAGTCAGCACTGGAGCAGCATCATTGCGATTTTTATTTTCAGGTGGAAGAGCGGGATGGGCAAGCAAGGATGGGGGTCAGGGAGTATGGACAAGCAAGAATAGAGGAATGGGGAGAAGGGGATAGCAACATGGAGAAGTTATGGGTGGGAGGGAAAAGTAGCAACATTAGTTACAAAAATGACACTTCAATCAAGTCGCAATTCGCGAACAAACACCACTTAAATGTAATGAGCCTGTGCTTGGTCCATGCACTAGAGAAAGGAACAGAAGTGACACATGGCCTCTGCTGGGCATTTAGGATGCAGCAAAGCAGAGTGGCACAGACTCCAACAAATGGTAAGCAATGGGTAGGTTGCAAGCCCAATACCGCATACAAAACAGTCGAGCTAGCGAGAGTTCATATTCATGTGCGGTCACAGGCTCGAACCTAGAAATTAAGCAAAATCAATAATGATGCGGACCACATGGAGACACTTTCTACTTCCATTGAAAAGCGCGGGCATGTCACACTTGAGTTGACTCCGCTGAGAAATATCCATTTGTGTAAAAGCTAAAGCTGGGTGGTCTGCTCAGAGTACTCTGAGCACTCCCTTGGTCATGAAAAACGTGGAACTGGAAAAAGTGGGGAGAGTCTGTGTGCCATTTGAATGCACACTATTTAGATGGGGGCTGTAGACCCACTGTCTTCAATTTCAGAACCCACCAGCGGCAGGAATGCTTACAATGCACTTCCACTGACTGCATAAGCTGTCTTTAGCCTCCATCTTGTGTCATAGCATCCTATGGGCACCGAAAATGGATCCCACTGGCTTCAGTACTCATACTCCTATGTACACAGAGCCCTACTACTCCATCTGAGCTACACATACACTACCTATGCGCTTGATATACGGACAGAGTGTCAGCGTAATCTTTCGGACATTCACTTAACACATGAACTTTATATGAGCAGGCCAGAAGACCACTCTCTCACTGATGCAGAGAAAAGGTCTGGTCACACGATCAATCTGAAAACAAGGTACTCTGCCTCCACCTTCATTTCATGTGCCGCACCCTCGGCAATAATCCTCTGTCTAATAGGGAGGTACACTTGGTCCAGCCCTACCGGCCACAAGGCAGGTCCTGGACCTCACAGAGTCAAGGATAGGTTTAGACATCTGCCCACATGTCAGATTACAGTAAATAAAAGTCAGGGTACCAGATACACAAGCAATGCACAGTCAAGACAAGGGCCCACTTCTTGCAGTCATCAAGGCAAAACTACTACAGACTATTGCATATGGAAGTGTGGTTCATCACGAGAAAAGCACGCTATTATTAGACAAAATTCAAACACGAGTCTACAAAAGAG
Organism: Lissotriton vulgaris; assembly: GCF_964263255.1. NCBI lineage: Eukaryota > Metazoa > Chordata > Amphibia > Caudata > Salamandridae > Lissotriton > Lissotriton vulgaris. The sequence continues at coordinate 168,797 of NW_028240625.1, read as the reverse complement.
TATTCCACTTGCCATGCGATGCCTCGCCTGCCCAAGTATGCCTCGAGTTTGGATTACAACAACAACAACTACACAAAAGATATGACACAATTACATTTTGGTACAAAACATGGCTGAATCGGGATCTAGATATCAACTCTGCACTCTGGGAAGGTCTGCAAAATGATCCAAATCACATTAGGCAAAATATTTAAATTCCTCACTGAAAATAACTAAGATGGAGGCCCACTGGCAACGGAACCTACCATGGACATCTTTTCAAAAGCTCATGAAGAAAGCTGCAAAAGCTCACTCATTAATTGAAGACAAAGCAATTCTAAGCCGACGTGCGCATGCATGGATGGTTTTACAAGCATAGAAGAGGTCTGAGCCAGCAGCATATCTGGCCCTAACATTCCCACTGCATCTGAAAACTAAGGGGCCCAATTAGGGTGTCGGGCGGATTGCCCCCGCCAGGCTGGCGATAGCCACCGCTGGCCTCGGTGGGCAATTTGCCCGACATCCTGTCCTGAATTCCCTCCGCCATATTAGAAGGGCGGGGGGACTGTGGCGGACTGAAAGACCGTCCAGCGCTTTTCCGCCCTGGTCGCCTTGCGGCCGGGGCAGGAAAGGATTAATATGGTGGCGGTGTCTAATAGACACCACCAGCCATATTAGGATATCCCAAATCAGAGGCCTTTCCGTGGCAGGGATGCCGCCATGGAAAGGCATGCGGTCTTCACTCTGGGGGCCCCCTGTGTGCCCCCAGCGTGAAGGAGAGGTGGGGGGTGCACACGGGGGGGTACCTGTGGTAACCCCCTTCATTTGCATAAACAAAGCAGCAGGCACCGCGCGGCGCCTGCCGCTTTGTTTATGCAAATGCTGTAATGCATTTTTAGCATTGTAGCGGGCGGTGCAGAGAGCACTGCCCGCCACAATACTAAAAATGCAGGATGTGCCCGCCACTGTGACGGGCACATCCTAATACCCCCCACGGGACCCTCGCCCTTATGGGGGCGGTCCCATTCCCCGCTAGGATGACATCCTAATAGGTCCCTAAGAATTTGGAGTCGCGCATGGGGATCAACCGATGTGGAGGACCCCAGGCCGAAAACATTGCGATCTATGTGGAGCAGCAGTTCAGGATTTTATGCATTTGATATGTATCTGCCCGGGGCTAGGGCGCAGCCGTCAGGATTTGCTCAAGAGGAAGTTTAATGAAAAAGGCATTCGTACCTGCAGATCGGCAATATTAATGACTATGGATTCAAAGGACCCACAATTAATTTGTCAAATACTCAAATTTTTAACCCACCTTGAGAAATTGAAGAAAGAATAATGTCTCAACATCTGCGGATCATGTTAAATCGCAAATTAACTTTTAAATTTGATATTTACTGTATATATTTAATCTTTTTTATAGCATTTGAAAGTAATATGTGTTATATTATGCCTTGGAATATTGTAATGGTTTTAATTAACTACACAATAAACTATTTACTTACAGTGCCACGCAGAAGACATTCCCTCTCCAAAAATTGGCAATTTGCACTTGATCATGTTGAAAATTTCACTTTATTTACAGTTTCTCCATAATGTAACTAACTTCCATGATTTATAATGACCTCACATCGTGCACACCACCAGTCGCATCATCATTCCTCTAATTTTCAAACTCATGGACTTCTGTCAAAGGTGGATTTCTTTTTTGCTTTTCTTTTATCCTGAACCTTATGATTTGACGTGAATACCATTAATTTGTCTCTAATGGACTCATGTCATATATCTGTGAGCTCAACCCTGGCCAGTAAATTCTAAGACCTTTTGGCCACCGACAATGCCGTAAAGTGACCTGAGGGTTAATGTATCGAAGGGCTTTACCTCTTCTGTGTCTATGGAGAAATGAGTTGACGCATCAGGACCTTCCTTCCATTGGTGAGAATAGAGCTGCGCCAGGTGGATAGTAAACCCATTGTAAAAGGGCCAACCGTCGAGCCTCAAGCAGCACTAGGGTCAATGGCGTGAACTAGTCCAGAACAGAAACTCCACTTCAGGCCACACCAAACCCTCCAGTTACAGCTGGAGGTGCTCAGAATACTGCACATGACCCCCAGCTCCACCACTGGAACAGCATGAAGAGTCAACCAATGGAAATAAATAAAGTAGCCACCATTCTCACACACAGCACCTTGGCAACATAATAGGTGAAAATTAAAAACCTGGCCACCATTGACCCTTACGCCACCATCTGTGATGCCTGTTTCTAGAGAACGAGCAGTCAGTCTCCTTTCGATCTTAGCGTAGGATCGCAGTGCACTGAGTGAATGGGATTGGAGCACCGCGCTTGGCACAGACAATGCAACAACCATGTATGCAGGTCTCCGTCAGGATGGCATGCATTGCGGCACCCATGCCCATGCTGCCCGCAATACCTGCTGACAGCTCGCGTATCCTTCCACTTGCACCCGCTGCTTCACATTATGCATACCATTGTTTACAACTCACTGCTGCAGGAAGATTGGAAGTCATCAGCTGAGGCCGACATCTGATAAAGAATAGTATCGCCCAAGCCAAGCACAAGCCACAATTGGCTGAACCAAAATTACGACTGAAGCTAGGGCTAGCTAGAGATGTCATACACCGGAATGACCCGAAGTACTAAGATATCACGCAATAAACCCTACAAGGTCCCTCATTTGCACAATCCGATGCACAACATCAGGTTGCATCATCATCACAGTTGTTTCATTCCCACACATGCACCACTGCCATCAAAAACTCTAGTGCATTACATGACCTCCTTGAATAGGAGGGAAGGGGTTAAATATACCCATTATTAGTACATTGGAAGGTTGAGAGCTCCATTGAGTAGTTCCAGGCCTATAATGGCTTCCGCTGCCACCTTCCATTATTTGTCTTTTTGTTTCTCCCTTTTTAATTTAGAACATCCTACCCTCAGTGGGTGAAATGTTCTAATAGCCTTTTCGCCCTTCTGCCTTGGGCTATATCAGTTGTTAAAGGCCCTCTCCCTTGTTATAGGCCCTCGCATGTGGCTCAGGCCTATAACTCGGGTTCAGGGCCTTTAACAACATGTTTAGCCCTCGGCAGCGGGCAATAAGGCTATATATATATAGTTCCGCTCCTCGTTGAGAATTGAGTACTCGTTCATGCCGGCAAATACTTAACTGGTCCAGCACCTTCAACCCAACTGCCACACGCCACATTTCGCCTTAGCATTGAACCTCCAGTGACTTCCTAACCAGAAGCTTGTCAGGGAGAAGACCCTTAAAAGTGAGGCCGATGACTGATATAACATCTGAAGCAGTCCTCTTCTGTGGGGGGAGCTCAGTCTCTCCTTGACGGCATCAGTGTGCATGCGGAGTCCTCCAAGTCGCATAGCTACATAATAAACAGCAAGTTTGTGTTCCATGCTTTATAGAACGACAGTCACCAGTTTCTTGTCCTCTTGGTATTGTTAGAGCCGCAGAAGTGGATACTGTCTTCAAGAGACCGGATTCCCAAAGGAGAAGTCTCCGAATGGAGGGCGGGTTGGTGACCTTCCACTGATCTAGGTGAGTGTACTCATGTTGAAACTTTTTCGATGTGTTCACTGACCCCCTGGGGAGGCTCTGTTCTCCCCAGTGGATGGAAGGCCCTGGTGCATCAACTTCTTTTTCCATAGACACAGAATAGGTAAAGCCCTTGGACAGATCAACCTCCAGGTGCCTTGATGTGTTTGTGCCTGTGTCCATGTTTGTGTCTTCATGTCCTTAAGATGCAGGTTGTTGCCTGCTGGACCCTGGGGGCCTGTGACTCAGCCTCTGGGAGGTTGCGCCTTCAGACCTACAACAGACCTCGCGACTATGACACGTCATTCTTCAGGACCTGACATGTCACACGACGCATCAGGGGAGGAAGAAGCACTTTTACCAACAACACAACAAAATGAATCCATACCTTCGAGTGTCTGGCTGAAGTCGGTGGCTGGGCCGGTGTTGGCTGACCGCTTGGGGTTCTGGGTCAAGGCGTTCTGGCGGGTCCAGTCAAAGTTGTCCATCTGATCCTGAGCAAATCCACAAATCTTCTCGTCTTCAAAGCGACAGGTGTTATCTAAGAGAGTTAAAAAAAACAAGGTTGTCAGTGCTGCTCTCAGGGCTCCTGAACAAGGGTTCATCATATCACACTCACTCACTGTGGGTCCTGCAACCCTATGCCCCATCTCAGTTCTTCAGTCACCAGCAGCCAGTGAACTACTATAGCATGCTACTGGGGGCTGTTGCTGCTAAATCACAGCCTATACACAGAAGAGTCCAGAGACAGTAACATGAAGAGGTCTGTCTGTGTTCTTTGCAGTGACCATGCTGTAGGTTTTTGAGGTGCCATACTTGTATGCATCCTTATCGGAACTGACTCCCCGGCTCAGCCTTAGGGTGACAGTGGGTCGCCCTGCAACATCTTGTGTGCTCTGGGACACATTCACACTAAATCTATTGTCCACGAAAGCTAGGTGGGTGGGTGTTTTCAGGAGTCATCCTAAGGCAAAAGCTCTGTGCAAACAGCTCTCTGTGTCTCTCAGCCTTCTCATAGGTGGAGCCTTTTAGTAACACAACTTCTCTTCCCTCATCTGTTATAATGATAACATCTGACGCAAAACCACAGACTGGGCCCGCTGTCCTGGTCTGTGCTGCAGTGCACCTTTCATTGAGTGTGCTGGTCTGCATTTAGTGTGCCTTTCATTGGGTGCCATGGTCTGCAATTCATTGTGCCTTTCATTGAGTGTCCTGGTCCACACTGCAGTGCACTTTCATACAGTGTCCCTTTTCCTCTGCAGTGCACCTTTCACTGGGTGCCCTAGTTTGCACTGCAGTGCACCTTTCATTGGGTATCCTGGTCTGCACTGCAGGACACCTTTCATACAGTCTGTTGTTTCCTCTGCAGTACACCTTTCATTGTGTGCCTTGGTCTGCGCTGCAGTGCAACTTTCATTGGGTGCCCTGGTCTGCACCACATTGTGCCTTTCATTGAGTATCCTGGTTTGTACTGCAGTGCACCTTTCATCCAGTGTACTGTTTCATCTGCATTGCACCTTTCATTGGATGCTCTGGTCTGCACTGCAGTGCACCTTTCATCCAGTGTACTGTTTCCTCTGCATTGCACCTTTCATTGGATGCTCTGGTCTGCACTGCAGTGCACCTTTCATCCAGTGTACTGTTTCCTCTGCATTGCACCTTTCATTGGATGCTCTGGTCTGCACTGCAGTGCACCTTTCATCCAGTGTACTGTTTCCTCTGCATTGCACCTTTCATTGGATGCTCTGGTCTGCACTGCAGTGCACCTTTCATAGAGTGTCCTGGTCTGCACTGCAGTGCACCTTTCATGCAGTGTCCTGTTTCATCTGCAGTGCACCTTTCATTGGGTGCCCTGATCTGCACTGCAGTGCACCTTTCATTGGGTGCCCTGGTCTGCACTGCATAGTGCCTTGGGTTCTCCATTGAAAAACATAAGCACAGCCAAAGCGTTTCACCTTAACAAAGGCTTCCTCAAGGCAGCTTCATCCATCCACTAGAGTCTGCCAATCTGGATGAGCAAATTTGCACTGCACAATCAAACAAGCATGTGCAATGCAATAGGTCTCGCATTTGCGAGAGTCTGAGCTATTGGTATTGTAAATGACAATGCCTTTTATTTATGTGTTTTGAAAACATGCAAACATACACACACTTCTTACTTATAGTCTCTACTTATGAGAAGCAAGGCTGGCAGTAAAAGAGGCGCAGTTATTGCTAGCGTTGCTTTTCATAAGCAACGACTATAAGTATAAAGTGTGTGTGTACGCACTGCATGAAGGTTTTGTAAAACATAAATAAAAGGGATTGTTATTCACAATGCCAATAGTTTGTGTAACATGCAGTGTTTACATTTAAAGAAATGCATTGAAAACAATAGATTAAGACTCTTATGCAAACAAAAAGTCCAGTTTGTATGAACGGTTCTTAAGATAAGTCTTATTTTTGGGTTAGGGCGCGGATGGTTATATTTCAGTAAGTGATCTTATACATCACAATGTTAAGTATTTTTTGTGAGCCTAAATAACAACAACAAAAATTATCTATGCAGAAAATATTTGCATAATTTCTTAACTAACTTTGCAGAATATTTTGAGTTAAGTATTAATGTTTTGAAGACATAAAGTAAAACGCACACAAAGTAAATTGAATCCAACTAAGCATAGTTAAATCAAATGTATGAAACTGAGAAGGCAACAACACTCTTCAACTGATGCTCGTATTTGAATCACAGTGGGATAGTTCCAAGGATTTTTTTGGTCAAGCATGGTTTTGACCCTTGGGCACAAATAAACATTGAAAGATTAACTTATTTTTGTCAAAAAGCTTTTTCGTCCCTTACTCATTCATTCACCTTGAAAGGAGACCATTGAGAGGAATGTATATAAAGAAATGGCTAATTGAATATGCCAACATTTGATAACACTCAAGAACTTAGATTCTGCATATTTTTCAGCAGAAAAATGGGAAATGAATTTGTAATACTGCTGTTTCTCCATTTTTTAAATACTTTTGCCTTCTAAAAATCGATCTTTGCAATACAAATCGATATTATGTAATAATAACAAAGATGTCAATTGCTTTGTGTTGCCATTAGACCATATTACTGGTAATACAACGCTATATAAATATTTGCTACTATAACAACTAACTTGCATTGGAAAGAGCAGTAGCGGCCGGCATTGCTCGCTGTTGGGGGGCGGGTGCTAGGGGTCGTGGGGAAGGGGACCTCGCAGGTGGGTGTCGCAAGGGCGCGTTTTGCAGGGAAATTAAAAAAAAAATTAAATAAATTAAACGTACCTTTCCACCGGGTCCGCTTCTTCTCGGCTCCTGCTCTCCAGGAACAGAAAGCAGGCAGCCATGCTCCCTCCCCTAAGCCAATCACAATGCTGCAAGCACTGCTGTGATTAGTTGGGACGCTGCCCAGACAGGGGCTAATGGGGTGGCCATGTTCTCCATGCAGGCTGCTCAGCAGCCTGCATCGGGAACAGCAAAGTGCGCAAACTGGTTTGGGTGGCCCGCGAGGGCTGACCAAACAGTCTTTGCGCACTCAGGAGTGGGCATACCACCCTCCCCTGCCCTGCTCAAAGAGCAGAGCAGCCCCGACCCCTCCCCCCGCAATGTGCAAAGGAAACATAAAATGATAGTAACTTTTAGTTATTACCATTTTATGTTATGGCTTTCTCCCACTGTGAGAAAGAAGTGGGTCGGTGCTCCTCCGCCCTAGTGGAGCAGCCGCCCCTGGGAAAGAGGGATATTTTTGGATGGCAAATATAAAAAAAGAGAGGAACTAAAAACATGTGTGGTCTATCCTACTGCTAAACAAGGAGAGGTGCCATGTCAGCCTATGGGAAAAGACTGAGGGCCCCAGATCTCAAACTAAGGTCTTCCCAAGATGAAGAACAAATATGAGCTTTGTTTATGTACTAGTTCATGCCCTGCAAGTTTCACTTTACTGCACTGTCTTTTTTCTAGGAAATAAAAACAGTTTGAAGGAAATGTGCCATATTTTAATGGTTTAAAGTTTACTTGTTACTATTAATATCCACCATCCTATTTTCACTAATGCCCAGCCTCTATGTCATTATAAGATCACGTTAGAAGCTTTTTTGTTTTTTAATATCGACCTCCATGATTTCCCATGACAAATTTCCAATTAAGATATTGCATATGCTTCATACATATTTATCATAATCCACATGACCTTTATTTTCAGGGTCAAAGAGCTCTTTTGGAGGAAAATAGACATGTAACTGCTGTGGGTAATTATTTGGCACTGGAAACAGGATCTGCATTTTATAGTCACTTAGCCCTCATGTATTACATTAGCAACGCATTCACTGCATGGTTTTCTTCTAGCCGGTACTCTGGTAATTCCGGATCACTGGTGCGTTCAGCAAACAGTCTGTCTTGTCTTTCCGTTGGTCACTATGGGAATGCCTGAATGTGGTAAATGATTGTGTGACTGTGCTCAGGTTACACAACACAGCTGTGATTTAAGTCAATTGGTGTTTGACGAGATTAGCGAATACTGGTATAAATGTTACATATCACACCAAGCATTTCATTTGTGTTATATTTGTATTCGGGACAGCATTAAAGAAAAAATCCAAAGCGCCCTGTCCCGTTTTAAGATTGAGCAAATGAAAAAACGGAAAATAATAGGATAAACAATCCTTACTGTGTGCATGACTGCACCAAAATAAGTTTACCGCTGAGTTTTTGAGGGAGGAAAGAGTGTGGGAAATGTAGTTCACCGCAGGAGAGCGACTTAAATGCACCGCCAGCCATCAAATCCAAAACAAGCAGGATTACCATTGGAAAGACACCCCAACTTGCGCGAGTCCTACCAGAAGAAGCCCAATGCTGGGTAAAGGCACGAAGAGTAAATACAAGTAGCAACGAGTGGTAGCAGAAAGGAACATTTTTTTTATTAAATAGTGTTCTCCTACATGACATTGTGGTGGCGGTCTAGTGTTCTGTTTGCCGGAACCGGTAGGGCGGGACAGGAAGCGGAAGGCGGCCATTTTGGTTGTTGGCGCCGACCGTGGAAGAGAGCAGAAGTGGTTCCCGGCGCTCCGGTAATAAAGTTAACTCAACTGAAATTAAGTCTCCGTGTGGTAAAATTGAGCTTCTATAATGGCGACGAGGTCTGGGATGTGAAATCCGGCCCCACCCATCGGCGAGTTCTTATATTGAAGCGAACGGAACCTGCATTATAACCGGAGCGTGGCAGTGGACACGAGGCAGTCCCCGCATGGACTCAGCGCATAAGCCGAACAGAACAGCCATCAAGGCACGCCCACGCTAGCGATACCACAGGGGAAGTCTAGAGGCCACACCAACGGCAGGAAGGGGCACCATTGCACTGGGAGCCCGACTCGAGACGCAGCACGCTGACCTCTGACCAGAGGCCCACGCAGCACGCTGGCAGCGCGGCATCAACGCGGGGAAGGGTCAGGCACAGAGCAAAGGGGCAGTCTAAAAGAACGCCCAGCTAGTGAAGAAACAGCCAACAGCAGAGCAACCGATAGTGAGCAGAGTGAAGAAGACACAGACACGCAACCACCACCAGGGAGCCCGCCAGGCAAGCAAATTCCAGATCAAGCAGGCCCCAGAGGCGGCAACAAGATGGCTGCCCAGTCCACCTCCCTCACTCAAATGGTGCCATTTCTTTCGAAAGGGAGTGAACCAGAAATGCAGTGGGAAGACTGGAAGCGATACTTCCTCAACTATTTGGAAGCCTTGGAGGAAGAGGGTGAAGCACCGTTCTCGAGCCAGAGGAGAAAGAAGATACTACTGCACAATTTGGGTCCAGAGGGAATTAGAGTGTAAGATACCATAGTCAAGGGCACAAGAGACGCAGCAGACATGGATGTGTTTGGTCACACCATAGCTGACCTCGACGCGCACTACAGACCAGTGGTGTGTGTAGCGATTGACAGACACAACTTCTTCCAGAGAAAGCAGAAGAATGGAGAATCGGTGGACGAATATGTGGTGGCACTACAGAAATTAGCCTTGACGTGTAAGTTTGGCACGTTACATGACGACTTAATAAGAGACCAGATCATTATGCACACATCCAGCACTCATATCCAGGAGAAGCTGTGGGTTAACGGGGAGGCCCCCCTAAAGGAAGTCTGGGCCTTAGTGAAGAAGTCGGAGATGTCGAAGCGATGTGCGCAGGCTGCCAGGAAGGAGACAGGAGGAACACAAACCGTCTGCAAAATCATGACGCCGACAAAAAGTGAACGGGCGAAGCCGAGGGACCAACAAAGGGGCCAAGATGTGATAAGGACCTCCCACACCAGCCACACAGACCAGAGAACAAGCAGAGGTGGACGCCCGAGCTGTTACAGGTGTGGAAGCACGTCACACTTAGGTAACGACAAGGCGTGTCCGGCCTTTCGGGTGAAGTGCTCATTCTGCAGAGTGTTCGGGCACTATGAGAAAGTGTGCCGCAGAAAAACAAAGGGAGCCATGATCAAATACGTGGACCAAGAACAACGAGAAGAAGCAGGGAGCCACGAGGAGGAAGAGGACGTAGAGGAGATCCTCTACATCGATGTACAAGTACTGGAAATGGAAGGTGCAGAAACAGACAAACCCAAGCTGGACATGCACATAGGAGGTGTGCCCATAGAGATGATCGTTGACAGTGGTGCACCCATTACCATAATTCAGAGAAAGGAATGGGAAGAGAAGATTGGGTCACAAAGAGAAGACGAATTGCGCCCCATGGACTTGAGACCGGTAACGTACACGGGACAAAGGATTCCGATGTTGGGGTACTGCCCGTTACTGTTTGAATTTAGAGGCCGCCAAGCAAATTGCAAATTGTACATTGCCGAAAAGGGGCCGTCTGTGCTCAGCTGGAAGGACCAGGGGGCCCTGGGAATACTGTTGAATCCAGGTGGAGTGGAGAAAATCTTGCTCATGGACATAAAGGGAAAGGACAATGGTGAATCCTGGCACAAGGCATATCCCAAAGTGTTTAGTGGACAAATCGGGGAACTGACCAAGTACAAACACCTCATCAAACTGAAAGAGTGAGCGAAACCAGTGGTCCACAAAGTAAGGAATATCCCCTTCCGGAGTAGAGAAGCGGTGCAGGCGGAACTCGACAGACTCGAAGGAGAAGGGGTGATAAGGGCTATTGAGAGCGCAGAGTGGCTTTCACCCTTGGTGGTAGCACAAAAGCCTAATGGGAAAGTGTTAGACGGGACCTGGATGGTCGGCCGAGGACAAGGGGAGCGGTCTCCGGGGAGAACCGTCTCCAGCGATCGTACAGACAAGTAACTTCCCCCCCACAGATGGACACCACACAAGGATAAGATTTAACGTTCTTTATAAGCAATCTTGCGGTACGGTATAATGGTACAAGGAGGTCTGGACTCAGGGGTCCCCTCGATTCTTGTCTCTTGGAGGGGAAAGGGGGTAGCGGGACAGTTTTATTACCAATCTGGTAGTTGCGATGAGATGATGGATAGCTCACAATCCTCGAGCTCGGCGTTCTTGAAGGACGGGCCGCGGCAGCGCAGCAGGTCCCGGGGTGGTCGAAGGTGGCAACGGTCCGCGGCAGCGCCAGCAGGTCCCGACGAAGATGGTAGTTACAACGGGCCGCGGCAGCGCCAGCAGGTCCCGACGAGGATGAAGGTTGCAGAGGGCCGCGGCAGCGCCAGCGGCAGGACGACAGTTCACAAGGCAGGGCTGCGGCAGCGCCAGCAGTCCGTCAAGGATCAGTTCTTCTCGGTGTCTCTCGACTCCAGGATACAACTGCCTTCCTGCTCCGGAGCTGCCCCAGTTATAGGTCTGGCGGCCTTTGATGTCCGGACCCTCGCACTTGGAGGTCGGGAGGTCCGGGATGAGGGAGTCCAGACACCCAGCAGGGGGGTGGAGCCAGCGCCCGGGGAGGCTGGGGGCGATCGGCACCTGGCGGGGGAGAGTCATCGACACTTCTTTCTCCCATTGACCTGCCAAGTGGTCCGTTCACCTCCTGGGTGGATGGTGGTGCCGGGATGTCGGGGCCTGGCCAGGCCCAGGGTTGGGGTCGAGCTGAGGCCATGCGGCCTCGTGGTGCAGTGTCCAAGATGGCGGCCGGGCTGGGCAATGGTGCTGACGGTGGCCCGGGCCCGTGATACAGAGATGTCCGGGGGTAGGAGTCCCGTAGGGGACGGAGTGTGGGTTGCTTCTGTGGGTAGCACCTGGAGAGCTGATGTCCGGGCTCTGTCATGCGGGGGGGGAGCAAGCCCTTCATGTGGCCTGTCCAACATGTGTCCCCCCCCAGCTGAAGGCGGGAAGAGTCACCCATCTTCTTGGGGACTCTCCTCGTCGAGGCGGAAAAATCGTGACAGGCCATCCGCGTTGGCGTGATCCTGGCCAGGGCGGTGTTCCACAGTGAAGTCCATCCCTTGCAGGGAGATGGACCATCGCAAGAGTTTGGGATTCTCCCCCCGCATCTGCATTAGCCATTGCAGGGGGAGATGATCTGTTTGCACCCGAAAGTGGGTACCGAAGAGGTAGGGCCGGAGCTTCTTGAGGGCCCGTACCACTGCGAAGGCCTCCCTCTCGATGGTGCTCCAGCGCTGTTCTCGGGCCAACAGACGTCTGCTGATGAAGGCCACTGGTTGGTCGACTCCCTCGGTGTTCAGTTGGGAGAGGACGGCCCCAATGCCATGGTCGGAGGCATCAGTCTGGACGATGAACTCCCGGCTGTAGTCGGGAGCCTGGAGTACCGGGGCGGTGCACATGGCGACCTTCAGCTTCTCGAAGGCCGCTTGACAGTCGGGAGTCCAGTCGACTCTTTTTGGCTGGTTCTTAGATGTAAGTGCCGTGAGGGGCCCCACAATGCTGCCATAGTCCTTCACAAACCGCCGGTAGTATCCGGTGAGCCCCAAGAAGGCCCGGACCTCGGTTTGCGTTACGGGTGGTTGCCAGGACTGGATGGCAGCGATCTTGAGTTGGAGGGGGGCCACCAGACCGCTCCCCACTTGGTGTCCGAGGTAGGTCACGGACCCCTGGCCAATCTGGCATTTGCTGGCCTTGATTGTGAGGCCAGCCTGTTGGAGGGCCTGTAGGACCTCTCGGAGGTGGCGGAGGTGGTCTGACCAGTGGCGGCTGTAAACCGCGATATCGTCCAGGTAGGCAGCGCTGAACTCTTTGAGGCCCGCCAATACCTGGTTCACCAGGCGTTCAAAGGTTGCTGGAGCGTTTTTCATGCCGAATGGCATCACTTTGAAATGGTAGTGGCCATCCGGGGTGGAGAAAGCGGACCGTTCTTGCGCCCTGGGGGTGAGGCCGATCTGCCAGTAGCCCGCTGTCAGGTCGAAGATGCTGAGGTAGCGGGCAGCCCCCATGCGGTCGATCAGTTCATCGGCTCTAGGAATGGGGTGAGCGTCGGTCCGGGTGACAGCGTTCAGACCCCGATAGTCAACGCAGAATCGGAGCTCAGGGGTGGTGCCGGGGGCAGCAGCTTTGGGGACCAGTACGACTGGGCTGGCCCAGGGGCTGTCCGAGGGTTCGATGACTCCGAGTGTGAGCATCTTGGAGACTTCTTCTTGGATGCAGGCACGTACCCGATCTGGCACGCGGTACGCCCGATGTCTGATGGGGGGACTGTCCCCAGTGTCCACGTCGTGCAAGCACCAGGGGGTGACCCCTGGGGTGAGGGAAAATAGGGCTGCGAACTGCAGCAGGAGAGCCCGACAGTCTTGGCGCTGCTCTGAGGTCAGGGCATCTGACAGTCTGACCCCGTCTACTGAACCATCTTTTTCGCGGGTCCTCAGTAAGTCAGGGAGGGGCTCGGAGTCTTCTTCCGCTCCACTGTCTGTAGCCATCAGTAGGCTGAGCTCCGAGCGCACAAAGTGGGGTTTGAGTCTGTTGGCGTGGAGGACCCGGAGGGGGTTCCGGGGAGATTCCATGTCGATGAGATAGGTGACGGGGCTCTTGCGCTCGATCACCTTGAAGGGCCCCGTCCACTTATCCTGCAGGGCACAAGGTTCGGTGGGGGACATCACCCATACTTGCTGGCCAGGTACGAACTCTATGGAGGAGGCGTTCTGATCGTACCATTTCTTCATGTCCTCCTGACTGGCTTCAAGATTGGCTTTGGCGATTTCTCGGAACCGCCTGGTCTGATTGCGGAGGGTCAGGGGTACTTGTAGACGTCTGGAGGGGTTTTCAGGGGGGCCATCTCCCAACCTTCCTTGACTAGGCTGAGGGGCCCTCGAACAGGGTGTCCGTACAAGAGTTCGAAGGGGCTGAAGCCGAGGGACTTCTGAGGGACTTCTCGGTAGGCGAAGAGGAGGCACGGGAGGAGCACATCCCACTGGCGGCGGAGGGGCTCTTCCAACCCCATAATCATTCCTTTGAGTGTACGGTTGAACCGCTCAACCAGTCCGTTTCCTTGCGGGTGATAGGGGGTTGTGAATCGGTAGGTGACCCCGCACTGCTGCCAGAGGGATTTCATGTATTTTGAAATGAAGTTCGTGCCTCTGTCGCTGACGACTTCCCGGGGGAAGCCCACCCGGGAGAAGATCCCCATTAAGGCTCGGCCGACCACCGGTGCTGTTACAGTTCGAAGGGGGATGGCCTCGGGATAGCGGGTGGCATGGTCCACCAGTACCAGGATGAATCGATGCCCTTGTGCTGTTCGGGGGTCCAGGGGACCCACAATGTCTATTCCCACCTTTTCGAACGGGGTGGTAACCACCGGAAAGGGCTGCAGGGGTGCCTTGAGTTTGCGGCCACTCTTCCCGCTGGCCTGACAAGTGGGACAGGACCGGCAGTGGTTGAGTACGTCTTTTCTCATTTTGGGCCAGTAAAAGTGGGTCACCAGGCGGTTGTAGGTTTTGTCCTGACCCAAGTGTCCGGCCAGGGGGACGTCGTGGGCCAAGTTCAACAGGAAGTCTCTAAAACGGAGGGGCACCACCAACACTCGACTGGCCCCCAACTCGGCGATTCTTTGTTCGCTGTACAATAGATCATTGTCCCAATAGATCCAGTGGGCCCCGGCGGTATCTCCCGCGCTCTGGGCGAGGGCTTGTTGTCGTAGTCCCTCGAGGGAGGGACATGTCTTTTGCTCTTGACGGAATTGTTCCTGCGTGGGTCCCCCTTCTTGACGCCACTGAGCCAGGTCTGGGAGATCCTGGGGCTGAGCGAGTTCTTCTTGGGTTTGTTCCGGGGGGTCGGCGGGGTCGGCGTCCCCCACTGGAGCGATCGGGGGAGGAGGTGCTGGCCATTCGGGTTCTTCTGGTCGGGGGATGGCGCGGGCCGCCATGGACCGGGTGGTTACGCACGCCCAGTCCGGGAGGCCCAACATCCCCAGGTGCTCTCTTCTTTCTACGGCGGCCCACGGGGAACTCTCGAGATCATTCCCCAGGAGACAGTCCACGGGGGCATCATCGCGGACCGTCACCTTCAGCATGCCGGATACTCCTCCCCACTCGAAGGGGACGCAGGCCATCCGACACATGCTCTCCGAATTGTCGGCTGAACGGACGGGGCAGAGAACGTTTGGTATGATTTGCTCGGGGGTCACCAGGTGACAGCGGACGGCCGTCACACTGGCCCCCGTGTCACGTAGGGCTTCGGCCTTGCACCCATTTATGTTCACCCACTGACTGTATTTTCTGGTGTTGGCGGGTAGGGGAGCCCGCGGGATCATGTCTCTTCCCCCCAGGCACGCCAGGACCATGGCGGCCGGTTCCCACTCTTGTTGCTCTTGTTCGTATTCTTCCTGCTCTTCGGAGACTTGCTCTTCTCCTAGGGCGGCGGCAGCTACCTGGCGGGGCCTCGGAGTCTGGTTCTGTGGGCAGTTTGGGTCATTGGCGTAGTGACCGACTCGCTGGCACCGATGACACGTGACATTGGCTCTGAACCCCCGGCGCATCGGGGGGTTGCCCCGGCTGGCCGGGGGCGGGGTGCTGGTAGCGGGAGCGGCCGGGACGGTGTCTTTCCCCCGGCCCTGGCCTCCTCCTCCTCCTCAGGGACGGTGATGGCCTTGGTTGTTCCTGTTCTGCTCGTTCGGGCCACCCCGGCCCACTCGGGTGCTTTCCCATCGGTCAGCCTCGGCGGCGAGCTGCCGTGGATCAGTCAATTTACTGTCGAGGAGGTGCTGCCTGAGCTCGACAAAGCAGTTGTTGGAGAGGTGCTCCCACACAACGAGGTTAAAAAGCTGCTCGTAGGTCGTTACGTTGCTCCCCTTGATCCATCCCTCAAGGGCTCGGCTGAAATAGTTCACATATTCCACCCAAGTTGTACCCGGGATTCGGGTGCAGTCGCGGAACCTCTGGCGGTACATTTCGGGTGTCAGCCCATATCGAGTGAGGAGGGCGGCCTTCATGTGATCATAGGACGTCATTTGATGATCCGGGAGCTGTAACAGGGCATCACGGCCTTCATTGACGAACCTCCCCCATAGACCGGCTCCCCAGTCACTTCGATCGATCCGGTGAGAGGACATGGCGATCTCATAAGCCTTGAACCACTGCTGTATGTCGTCGTTTCGGTAGTACTCTCGGACGACATCTTTGGGAATGTGGACCTTTGGTTCTGAAGTTCCTGGGGTACGTGGTTGCTCGGGCACCCCCAGGTCCTTGCCTTGCTTACATAGTTCTATTTCTGCTAGTTTGCGCTCGTGTTCATATGCCAGTCTTTTTTCTTCAAGCTCTCTTTGTCTTTGTTTTTCCTCCCGCTCTTCTCGGAGCCGTAAGTGTTCTAGGTTCAATTTTTGTTCCGCTAGTTTTAGTTCTCCATCCATTTTGAGCCGTGCCAACTCTAATTCATGCAGTCTGTTTTTTTCTCGCTCTTGGATCTCTTCCCGGGAGAGACCCGTTCTCCTTTCTTCGGAAGGAGCGGGGTTAGTCTCTGGTGCTTCGATGCGTTGGTCCCGGGGACCAGCGGTGTTTGCCTCTGCCCATGATTCTAGGGCGTGTTTAAAGTCATCTTTTGTGCTCAGACCGGTGGTAGCAATGCCCAGTTCCATACAAAATTGTTTTAATTCTCGATGGTTGTACTCCTCCAGCTTGTCCATTTGGAATTTCTCCGTAGACCCGCTCTCTTGGGCCGGCATTGTGGTTTAGTCGTGGGTTGAGTTGCTTTCTGTACGATTACGCGTTGGTTCGGATCGCGACGCTGGCCACCAATGTTAGACGGGACCTGAATGGTCGGCCGAGGACAAGGGGAGAGGTCTCTGGGGAGAACCGTCTCCAGCGATCGTACAGACAAGTAACTTCCCCCCCCACAGATGGACACCACACAAGGATAAGATTTAACGTTCTTTATAAGCAATCTTGAGGTACGGTATAATGGTACAAGGAGGTCTGGACTCAGGGGTCCCCTTGATTCTAGTCTCTTGGAGGGGAAAGGGGGTAGCGGGACAGTCTTATTACCAATCTGGTAGTTGCGATGAGATGATGGATAGCTCACAATCCTCGAGCTCGGCGTTCTTGAAGGACGGGCCGCGGCAGCGCCAGCAGGTCCCGGGGTGGTCGAAGGTGGCAACAGTCCGCGGCAGCGCCAGCAGGTCCCGACGAAGATGGTAGTTACAACGGGCCGCGGCAGCGCCAGCAGGTCCCGACGAGGATGAAGGTTGCAGAGGGCCGCGGCAGGACGACAGTTCACAAGGCAGGGCTGCGGCAGCGCCAGCAGTCCGTCAAGGATGAGTTCTTCTCGGTGTCTCTCGACTCCAGGATACAACTGCCTTCCTGCTCTGGAGCTGCCCCAGTTATAGGTCTGGCGGCCTTTGATGTCCGGACCCTCGCACTTGGAGGTCGGGAGGTCCGGGATGAGGGAGTCCAGACACCCAGCAGGGGGGTGGAGCCAGCGCCCGGGGAGGCTGGGGGCGATCGGCACCTGGCGGGGGAGAGCCATCGACACTTCTTTCTCCCATTGACCTGCCAAGTGGTCCGTTCACCTCCTGGGTGGATGGTGGTGCCGGGATGTCGGGGCCTGGCCAGGCCCAGGGTTGGGGTCGAGCTGAGGCCATGCGGCCTCGTGGTGCAGTGTCCAAGATGGCGGCCGGGCTGGGCAATGGTGCTGACGGTGGCCCGGGCCCTTGATACAGAGATGTCCGGGGGTAGGAGTCCCGTAGGGGACGGAGTGTGGGTTGCTTCTGTGGGTAGCACCTGGAGAGCTGATGTCAGGGCTCTGTCATGCGGGGGGGGGAGCGAGCCCTTCATGTGGCCTGTCCAACAGAAAGTCAGACTATGTGTCAACCTCAGGGAGCTCAACAAGAACATCCTAGTCGACAAGTTTCCCCTACCCCGCATCAGTGAGATGTTGGCAAAAACGAAAGGCATACAGTGGTTCTACACGATAGACTTGTCATCTGCCTACCACCAAATTAAGTTACAACCATCATGCAGCCATCTCACGTCGTTTATCACACCTTTTGGCTGTTACGAGTTTGTAAGGATGCCGTTCGGCCTGGCCTCTGCGGCCGCAGTATTCCAGAAGCTTATGCACAAGCTCTTCCGGAAGGTGGCGGGAGTCAAGTTTTTCCAGGACGACATTCTGGTCATGGGAGAGACCAAACGAGAGCACAATGAAAAGCTGCACACAGTACTTCGGACATTACAAGAAAATGGATTAACAGCAGAGTGGCCTAAATGCAAATTTGGGGTACGGTCAGTCACATACCTAGGACATGAAGTGAGTGGTAAGGGAATAGAACCAAAAAGGACCAACATGCAAGCCATATTAGATGCACCCATCCCAAGTAAGAAGGAAGACGTCAGGTCATTCCTCGGAATGGCTGAATTTTACAGCAAATTTATTCCCCACTTCGCCACTAAGACTCATTACATGCGCCAACTCCTGAAGGCAAGGAATGGATTTCAGTGGAATCAGGAAGAACAAGATGAGTTCAACACCTTGAAGGGAGAGATGAGTAAGGCCATACCTCTGAAGGGGTTTGACCCGGAAGCGGAGTCTATTCTGACGACTGACGCGAGTGACTGTGGTCTGGGAGCAGTGTTAATGCAGCGGTCAGAAAAAGGGGAGATGTCGACGGTTAGCTTTGCTTCAAGGTCCTTAGCGCCCAACGAAGAAAAGTTTAGCGTCATAGAAAAAGAAATGCTAGCGGTGGTATGGGCCATGGAGAGGTTCAGGCAGTATCTTTGGGGCGCAAAATTCTTGGTGAAGACAGACCACAAACCTCTAGTCAAGGTGTTAACGTCAAGTGGGCATGCGCATGCTACCCCGAGGATTGCTAAAATGACACTACGACTATTGGACTTCGTGTATGAAGTCAAACACATTCCGAGACTGCAGAACAAAGTAGCCGATTTCTTAAGTCGAGCAGCTGGAGGACGCGGACATGCAAGAGTGCCCTAGGTGGGAAGGATATGTGGTAGCCACCATTCAGGACATGGAAAGGGTAATCAGCGCACAAGAATGGAAGGAAGCCTACAAAGCTGATGATGACCTGGAAGCAATTAAGGGATATGTAGTCCATGGGTGGCCGGAGAAGAGACACCTCAAAGATGCTCTAAGACGGTACTGGGAAGTCAGAGAAGAACTGTCATTAGCAGAGAATCCCGTATTCCTCCTGAGGGGAGACAAAGTGGTTCCACCGCAAGGCATAATCGAACATTTGATGGTACTACTACACGAAGGGCATCAGGGAATCACCAAAACCAAGGCTCTGGCCAGGCAAGCGTACTGGTGGCCGGCCATCGATGCCCAAGTGGAACGACATGTGAGATCATGTGAGTCATGTGCCAAGGCGGACAAATCCCAGAGCATTCCCAGTACCTGAAGGACCGTGGGAAATGGTGTCCGTAGACATATTGGGACCCATCCTCAACATGGAAGGAGTACAAAAGTATGCCATCGTCCTCATTGACAAGTATTCCAAGTGGCCAGAGGTGGAAGTAAGAGAGAATGTAGATACAGAAGGAGTGGTGAACTTCCTGCGCAACGCATTCGTCAGGGAAGGAATCCCAAAAATCATCACATGCGACAATGGACCGCAGTTCATATCAGCGAAATGGGAGGTGTTTACATCCAGGAATGGCATAGAGGTCAAGCACACCCCCATTTACCACCCGTCGGGCAACAGACAGGTTGAACGGTTCAACCGGGTGATAATGGGCACCATTCAAGCGGCCATTAATGAAGGACTGGACTGGGAGAGAGAGTTGCTTAAGATGATATGGGCCTACCGTATCACCCCGGGGAGCACCGGGTACAGTCCCTTCAAGGTACTGAGGGGAAGAGATGCCTTTACAAAGGACAACATGGCGTGGAAGAAGATGGTGGTACAAAGTAGATGGTCGCCGGCGGTAGTCAGGAAGAATCTGGAGAAAGCACAAGAAGTGTACACCGAACATTTCAATAAAAGACACACAGTGAAGCTGGAGAAGGGCGGCTGGGTAAGGGTGAAGTTGGCCATCCTAAAAAGGAAAGGAGCGAGCAAGTTCTCGCCACCCCTACGAGTAATTGAACCTTATGCCCGATCGGCCCTACTCAGTGATGGAAAGGTGTGGTTGCAGGACAGAATGGCTAAATGCAGCAAAATCTTGAAGTGGGGAGAAGAGACGGAGGACAGTACAGAGTATGTGGAAGAGGAAGAAGAAGGAAGTAGCAGAAAGTACAGAGAGAAAGTAGAAGAAGGTACGCAGCAAGTGAGAGTGGGGAGTGAAGAAGGAGACGTAGTGGAAGAAAGAGAGAGAGGCGAAAGCAGGGATGGATCGAACAAGGACATGGTGAGAATGGACATAGAAGGCGCAAGTGAGAGGAGAGACATTATGGAACAGAGCGGCGAAGGTGGAGATGGAGTGACGAAGACGAGAGCAGGGAGAATAGTGAAGGTTCCGTTGAGGTTTAAGGACTTTGCAATGAGCAGCAAGTAAGGACTAGAATTTATGGTTGTCATTACATAAAGGGGGGAGATATGTGGTGGCGGTCTAGTGTTCTGTTTGCCGGAACCGGTAGGGCGGGACAGGAAGCGGAAGGCGGCCATTTTGGGTTGTTGGCGCCGACCGCGGAAGAGAGCAGAAGTGGTTCCCGGCGCTCCGGTAATAAAGTTAACTCAACTGAAATTAAGTCTCTGTGAGGTAAAATTAAGCTTCTATAGACATCTGAAGAGGGATAGCGTTACGAAGCTGTAATTGGCCGGTGCGCCCGAGCCTTGCAGGGAAGTGACGTATCGGCAAAGCAAAAGAGTTAGGAGGCAGCAAATAAAAGCAACACTGGAGTGAACCAATGGTGAGTAGGAGGAAGGAAAAAAAGTGGTGGCATTGAATACAGCAGTTCTTGCAGACAGCGCTTGTGTGCTGTAGGCTCGACCTAAAAATCCAGGGTCCAAGGTACAGAACGTAATTACTTGTGACAAACTATATGTAAACTTCAGTCAGTACATTTTACGCAAAGATCATACACGCCGTAAAGTTGGAAGACGTATTAATGCAAAGGTTTGCGGTCAGTCAATCTAGCCATGTGTGATGCAGCAATCACAAGTCCTTTACCATTCAGGATTGTTATATTGGGCTTCTTTATTTGCTAAAACACGACAGGCATCAAAGTGCACGTTTTGTCAGTAAAATAAATGTGGAAATATACGTTTTTACGTATCATTTATTCACAAAACACCAAATACATATGGATAAGCAGGCCAAAAACGAATTATGGATAAGTACAGACAAAAAAATGTTAAAACTAAAAATATCATGTAACCGGGAGCCCTATCTATAATTAGGGCACCCGTTTTTTATGGTATTTTCTTTTTTACAGTTCTATCTGTATTTATCCATATTTTTTCCGGCTTTATCTGGATTTATCCATATTTAATTTTGTGCTTAGTGTAAAAAACTGACTCTGTAATGGACATATTTGTACATTTATTTAGCTGGCAAAGGTTTACTCATATTTGAATGTCCAATGACTTTGAGCTGTTTACAGTACCATACAGTAATTTGAAGCCATTTGCATTGTAGTATAGCTTGGTCAGCTGCACTGCTGCAGTTATTTCAGTTTCATTAG
Organism: Lissotriton vulgaris; assembly: GCF_964263255.1. NCBI lineage: Eukaryota > Metazoa > Chordata > Amphibia > Caudata > Salamandridae > Lissotriton > Lissotriton vulgaris. The sequence continues at coordinate 147,264 of NW_028240625.1, read as the reverse complement.
AAAATCTTTTAAAATTGTTTTGTTTCCCTGCTTGTCAATCTGTACAGTTATTGTACTAGCACTCACGATTGACAGTACAGAGTATCGTCCAAAAGAAAACCTATTTTCAGTATTAATCTGTATTTAAAATAAACACAGACCTAAAATAGATAGTTTTCTGTCTGTATTTATCTGTAAAAATCAGTAAAAACTGCAAACTGGGTTCCATATTTATTATATTTATATAAATATTTATAATATATCCACTTCAAGATGCAACCAGCATTTGCAATGCAACAGGTCCGCATTTGCGAGAGTTTAAACTATTGGCACTGTACATGACAATGTCTTTTATTTATGTTTTAAAATCCAACACATAAATAAAAGGTATTGTCATTTACAATACCAATAGCCGAAACTCTCGCAAATGTGAGACCTATTGCATTCCAAATTTCAAACACACAAGCAGACGACACAGGCACACACACAAGCACACATAGAAGCCTACACATAGACACACACACACAGGCGTGCAAACAAACACAGAGGCAGGCATGCACACGGACTCATTAAAGAGTTAACAAACAATTCCACTTTAAATGGAAGGCAAGAAACTTGGTTTCTAGTCGCACACAGGAAAATGAGTTTGTAAACTGTGTGAGTGCCTTAAGTCTCAATAATGAGCACAGGTACTCCTAGCAGCCATATAACGAAGTTATGGTGAGTGTAGAGCCCACCAGCTGCTTACCATTGGTTGTCGGCCGCCATGTTAAAACATGAAGTACGTCAGGTACTGTGTTGAAAAACAACACATAATAACAGCAGCGTGGCCGGCCGCCATGATAAAAGCGCTTTGGCAGCGGTGTCAGAAAATAATACATAAGGGCAGCACGGCCACCTTGTTAAAACATGTTTGCTACAAAAGTAAATACGTCTAAAAAAAAGACGGGTGGTCGTTGCTATTTTTTTCCAATTATTTACTTTTGTAGAAATAACGTCATGCATCGCTTTAGATGTTTATAGCTAAAGTGCAGCGTGCCAATATTGCTACAAAAGTAAATAAATGGAGAAGAAATGTGGCATCTGCCCACTTATTATTTCTATTTATTTACTTTTGTAGTAATTGAGGTATGCCAAGCTTTAGCTTTAAACCTCTAAAGCTAAAGCGCAGCATGACTCGAATGCTATAAAACAAATAAATACAAAAAAAAGGCGGGCGGCCGATGTTACTAATAAAGTAAATAAATACTGGAAAAAATGCTTTACTTTATACGTGCTGATTGTAGGAAAGCACGTCGTGGGTGGGATAGGAGAAAATCATTAAAGAAAATAGTGCTCACAGACTGTAGATTAAGCATGGGCGGAAAATCCGTTTCGCTCGCGGATTTTGCGGATTTTCGGTAAATTCGCAATCCGCGAGATTCGCGAACTCCCGCAAAATCCGCAAATCCGCGAGCAGCGGATTTTGCTCGCACTGCTCGCACTGTTCGCGTGAGTTCGCGGCTTCCCAGTACAACTTCGCGCCCCGCGAATAAGTGCAAAATTGCAGAAATACGATCTTAGCAAAACTGAAACTACTTACCAGGTTCAAAAGTTCAGGCTCATCATTAGTAGCCATTTCCTGTAGTGCTTCCTGAGGGGCCCCTCCAGAGTTCAGTTGCCAGTTGCAACTATTATGTGACCCTGCTCTGAACCTCAGAATAGTTACACATATGCCACAAAGGTCCTCAATTACAGCTAAGGGAGACAAGCAGGAGCCAGGCTGGAAGTTCAAATCCATTAATCAGCCCCTAATTCATTATTGTCAGTTGGGGCAGGGCAGGTGTTGTAACTAATTTTGCAACAATGAAAGCACTTAGCAAGTGCAAAAGATCACTAATCAGGAAGCACTAAGGAAGCAGGTGCCAGCTAAAAGAATATTCTGTGACACATTAATCAGCCCCAAATTAATTCAGGTCACTTGAGGCAGGGAAGGTGTGCTTGCGTTGCCACAATAATGTACACTGCCTGGACAACCAGAGGGTGCTGTGATGAAACAGAGGGTGGCATGGGTGGGCCAGAGGGTGGCATGAGTAGTCAGAGAGTGGCAGTGGTGACAGAGAGTGGCAGTGATGAAGAAGAGTGTCCCAAACAGGCTGGACACGTAGAAACAACAAGTTCGCGAAACTTGCGACCCGACAGGTAAGTTCGCAATTTGCGAAATTGTACAAAACCCTCGCGAACTGGCAGAAACCCGCGCAAACACACAAAAAAAAAAATCCGCAAATTCGCGAGAATTCGCGGATTTTGCGGATTGCGAGTCCGCAAATCCGCAAAATTCGCAAACGCGAGATTTGCAAAATTCGCCCAACTTTACTGTAGATTAAGCAGACTGTGCAGCAGCACAAGTAAAAAGTCCAGTCCTCATTGGCAGTTACAAATGCAGACAAGGTGGTCCTAAGGAGGGACTACTAAGCCTATTCATGAATCAAAAGCAACAATTTAGAAAGGACAGTACCAGGAGCCAATTGAAAAGATGGACAGAAAATGGGCGTAACTTCAAGTTCATACGAAGCCCAGACGTGACCTAAAAAGGGATTCATTAGACCTGGAAACCCAAAAATCATAAAGCAAATGATTCTCAACAAAGTAAAAAGCAAACTAAATATAAAGAGCGTTGAGTAAAATAAAATTGCAGGTACTTGCAAAATTTTCCAAAGGAGTTAGAGAGCTGCAAGATGAATACTGAGGCCGCTCCTATTACGTGAAAGCCACTTAGTGGCTCGCGGGACTGACCAACCATTGATGTCCACCTGACTGGTCATCCTCACCTTCCTGCTTCAAACGTTCCCTCTTTTGCAGACCAGTCTCCGTTATGTAACGCGCGGACTCGGCTGTTTGATAGACTGCAACAGCACTTTGTAGGTATCTTCCAGCTCTTCCCCTAATTGGACGTTTTCTCCGCTGCTGTTTTCCAATGTTGATGAGGCCAAAGGAGTTTGTCCAATTTGACAGTTTTTACTGTTTGATTTTGTTTTTCACGCTATGCAGCGCTCAAACACCCAGGCGGCCAGAAAAAACGTGTGAATAAATAAAATAAAAGATGCATGCTGGGTAATGAGGCTGCTGAGTGTGTAGCTTTGCTCAGTTTTCCCATACTGCGGGAGCTTATAAACAATTTCTGGCGTCAAAATATTACTCTGCTGGACACCAATAACACTTGAAACTGACATTTTTTAATATTTAAGTAGTGCTGTCTGAAACACAGATCCAGCCTCGTAGCGCTTTGGAACATAATTTCTCTACCTTCAACTCCCTACAATTTCACCTTTTCTTGGGAATGTGCTGTATTTATCACAAAGCCACACATTCCTGCCTTTTCCCAGCGCTGACACACAATGTGCTACCTATCGCCAACGAAGGCACCCTTGCTCAATGGTGCAAAGATACCTGCATTGCAAGCAGGATTGTTTTTGTGTAGGAATGAATGTACGCCTAAAATCTGTTCTTTGTTGTATGACGGACGTTCTGTCCGTCATACAACAAAGAACAGAGCAGAGGAAACTACAAGACCCATCATCCTGAAGAAGGCGGGTCGCGCATCACCACTGCAGTGTTTCACTTCCAAACGGTCAGAAAATTAAACCTTTCAACCCTGTGGGACACGTGCTTCCTTACTACAGCGACAAGGAATGTGTCGGCCTCCACCAAAGTCCTCCAAACGTGGCATTGTGTTAGTTTTAAGACACTTTGCACTCGCCACACTGTGATTTCACGCATCAACTTTGAAGTATAGATGTCTCTCAATATATGGCGGTAGATAACTTACAGCTATCTACAGCAACGTGTTAGGCATTCAAATGACTGTACAACATTCTATTTCTACTTTAATCTAAGGGCCAGATGTACAAAGCTTTTTTGACATCACAAGTTGAGCTGATTTGCAGAATCGGTTTGTTTGCGCCTGCAAAAAAGCATTGATTTATGTACAAAGTCCTATTTTGCGATTCAGCATCCTATTACTGAGTTGCAAATTGGCTTTTCGTTTTGGTATTAGGAAGGCGCGTGATAAGGGCATCTCTTCCTAATAACAAATCGCAGTGATATGTGTGAATGTTTTGCAACCGAAATGCGGTCACAAATCAATTGCATTTTACCACCTACTTCAAGTAACCCATTCGCAAATAGGAAAGGGTCCCCCAGGGACCCCTTTCCCTTGGTGGATGTTTGTAAAAACATTTTTTTAAGAGCATATAGTGGCAGGGACCACTGCTTACTCTTAAAAAATAAAAATGAAACTGTTTCCTTTTTGTTTTTGAAACACATTCTGTTTACCTCATGAAAAACGGGCTGCATTTAGGAAAAACAAAAAAAACATGAATTTATTGAAAAGCAATCACAGACATGGTGGTCTGCTAATCCGAGCAGGCCACCATTCGTGGGATTTTTGTGATTTCCAAAGGATTGCAAACCATTAAGACTTACATGAAGTAGGTCCATTTGCGACCCACTGAGAGAATCACTTATGTACATAGGTGTTTGCGATTACCAAATAGCAAATCGCAAAAATGTGGCATTAGGTAATCACAAGCCCTCACCTGCATGCATCTGGCCCAAAGTCTCTACAGCAGCGTCACCCATCAGCAAGAGCTAGACTGCTCGCCTTTGCTACCTCCAGCCCTAAGGCGGAGACTCTTGGCATTTCAGTGACATCTGCAGGATCCGATCTCTTAGGGCTTAATTACGAGTCTGTGTCATGGAGGCTCCTACACCATGAACACTGTGGCATAGAGGAATCAAAGTGGGCCCTGCAGGGCCCCCTGGGCCTCCTCTGCATGTGTATTGCAAAAAACACAGTTGATGGACAGAATGCAGAACAATGTCTTACACTTGATTTAGGCCCAGTACAAAGATCTGGGCCTAAATCCATCATTTTTTTGCACTCCACACCACCCTAGGTCAGACAATGGCTATATGCAAATCAGCCTTGACCCTGTGCCTCATGGGAACAGTCCAGCCCGAACTACCAAGCCATGTCTTTCCTAGACTGGAATCAAGCATCCAAGGACCGGTCTCTGGCTATCAGCCTTCTTCGGCCTGGATAGCTTAACTCCAGTGATGTGGAGAGCCTAGGACTCACGTCTGAGCATACCCAGCCCACTCGGGGTGAAAATTGCAAAAAACAACAGTTGATGGACAGAATGCAGAACAATGTCTTACATTCACCCCAGTACAAAGATCTGGGCCTAAATCCATCGTTTTTTTTGCACTCCACACCACCCTAGGTCAGACAATGGCTATATGCAAATCAGCCTTGACCCTGTTCCTCATGGGAACAGTCCAGCCCGAACTACCAAGCCATGTCTTTCCTAGACCGGAATCAAGCATCCAAGGACCGGTTTCTGGCTATCAGCCTTCTTCAGCCTGGATAGCTTGACTCCAGTGGTGTGGAGAGCCTGGGACTCACGTCTGAGCATACCCAGCCCACTCGGGGTGAAAATTGCAAAAAACACACTCCGTCCATCACCACCCCCTTTTGTACCGCTTTTGGCCGCCATAAGTGTGGCAGGGTATGCTCAGACGTGAGTCCCTTGCTCACTTTGCCACTGGATTCAAGCAAGCCGGGCTGAAGACGGCTGGAATGCCAGAAACCGGTCCACGGAAGCTTGTTTCCGGTCCAGGGAAGGCATGGCTTGGCAGTTCGGGCTGGACTGTTCCCATGAGGCACAGGGTCAGACTGATGTGCATATAGCCATGTCTGAACTGGGGTGGCAGAGTGGGCTAAAGAACGGTGATGGATTAAACCCAGATCTTTTGACGGGGTGTGAGTGTTTGATTGGTTCAGATGCTCCGTCCATCACCACCCCCTTTTGTACCGCTCCTCTGCATGTGTATGCATACAGAGAGGCACAACAAGAGCCCTCCTCTATGCATGCATCCCAGTTTTTAGTCCATGCCGTGCAGGAACTGTTTTCGGCGATATCATTGTGGTGCCCATTTTAAGGGAACCACTGTGGGAACATCATAAACAAAGCCCGCCAGACAGGAGGAAACTCCTAATCTGGCTGCAGCCTGACCATGGCTTTGGCGGTGCGGTGGCTGGGCAGACCGGCACCGCACCACCCAAGTCGTAATGAGGCCCTTAGTGTCCAGGTACAACTAGCAGCATTTGTTACAAGGATCGCTTAGTGCACCACAGAACTGTTCTGGCACTTGCTTTACATGCAAGAATCAGATGTGGTCTAATGCCTGGTTTGCCAATCACTTTGTGTGATCCTGGGCACATTTCTTTCTCTTTCTGTGCCTCAAAATCTGCCAAAACTAAGAGCGCGCATATAAATGGGCTGTTTGCTCATTTCAATGCAGTGAGCTATAAATAAAAAGAGACATTTCTATAGCGTATGAAACTTTGCTCTTTCGCTCCTCCGGTGAGCTGTCTTTTATGTACAGAACAAGAAGGAGCTGAACTTTGCCAGAGGCAAGGCTTTTAAGACTGCCCGCGGATGTTCACTCCATTGTGCAGGCCCTTTGGTGAGTGTGCTGTAAATGTACACTGGAGATGTGGCTCTTAATGTCATTCGGATCAATGGCGGAGCTGACCTTTTATACTTATTGAAGCCAGTGGTACAGATCTGCCTTTAAACCCCTTCAGAATCAATGGAAAGCAAAGGCCTCCTCAGCCCAATGAACTGCAGCGCATCCTAATGCTCTTCCTGCACCTTGCCGGCGGGCCGATCAATAGAGATTCGCAGAAACTCAATAACATTCGTAATCCCACTCATATCAAATAAACATATCTACATTATTTCACCCCTCAGGCAATAGGGAATAACTTTCCTGCCCAGCTAATGTTGAAGGCGTATGTATTCCACTAAGGAACAGTAGCCTGAGTGCTTAATTTGAGTGGGGGGGGCACCACCACTTATTTTTAGAGAGGCACTTAGGGGCATATTTATAAAGTAGTGACGGAGCTATCAGCAGCCTTCGACACGGTCTGCCACCGCACCCTATCAGCACGCCTCCATGATGCCGGAATCCAAGGAATCCAAGAGAAGGCCCTGGCCTGGTTCACATCCTTCCTCTCTGGCAGAACCCAGAGCGTCCGCCTCCCACCCTTCTGCTCCAAGACCACCGAGATCATCTGCGGCGTTCCTCAGGGATAATCCCTCAGCCCGACGCTGTTCAATACCTACATGGCACCACTCGCCCGCGATGCACGACAACATAGCCTAAACATCATCTCCTATGCTGACGACAACCAGCTGATCATCTCCCTCACCGAAGACCCCCACACCGCCAAAGCCAACCTCCACAGAGGAATGAAGGCCGTCACAGAACGGATGAAGGACAGCAGGTTGAAGCTGAACTCAGACAAGACGGAGGTCCTTATCCTCGGCTCAACCCCCTCAGCCTGGGACAACTCCTGGTGGCCAACATCGCTAGGAACAGCCCCAGAACCCACCGGCCACGCATGCAACCTAGGGGTCATCCTTGACTCCGCCCTCACCATGACCAAGCAGGTCAACGCTGTCTACGCTTCTTGCTTCATCATCCTCCGAATGCTCCACAGGATCTTCAAATGGATCCCCTCCGACACGAGAAGAACCGTAACCCAGGCTCTCGTCACCAGCAGAGTGGACTACGGAAACGCCGTCTACGCAGGAACAACAACCAAGCTCCTGAGACGGCTGCAGCGTATCCAGAACGCCTCGGCACGATTAATCCTCGACGTCCCCCGACCCAGCCACATCACACCCCACCTGAGAGGCCTGCACTGGCTCCCCGTCAACAAGAGGATCACCTTCAAGCTCCTCATCCACGCACACAAAGCCCTACACAACGCCGGACAAGCCTACCTCAACGACCGACTCAGCTTCTACACCCCCACCCGCAGCCTCCGCTCTGCCTCCCTCGCCCTCGCCACAGTTCCACGTACCCGGAAAACCACTGCTGGCGGCAGATCCTTCTCCTACCTCGCCGCCAAGACTTGGAACACTCTCCCTACCGGCCTACGACAGACCCAGGACCTGCTGGCCTTCAGAAGACTTCTCAAGACCTGGCTCTTCGATCAGTAGCAGCCCCCTCCCCTCAGCACCTTGAGACCCTCACGGGTATGTAGCACGCTTTACAAATGTAATGATTGATTGATTGATTGACGGAGCGAGCCGCTAGTCTTCTTGGCTTAACGCCACTCTCCGCCACTTCTGAAACGCAGGGCTGCACTGTATTTACGGTAATGCGGTCCAGCCCTGTGTTTCCCCCTGCGCTGGCACTAATTTCAGCTGCCTAGCACCAACGCAGGCCCCTTTGCACCATAGTGAAGGGCGCCTGCGTTGAGAGTAATGATTGTTCATGTGCAGGAAGGTGTCCCTTTCTGCATATAAACAATCTTACATGGTGATTTGTAACTTTTATGTGTGCTGCATTGTGCAGAGACAGCAAAAACAAGGAGAAACAAAGCATTTCTCCTCGTTTCGCCATGTTAAGACCAGGTGTTTTGTGTTGGTCCTAATTTTGGCACTGCCCTTGTAAATAGGAGGCAGCATCAAAATCAGTGGGTGTTGTAGCAGAACGCCCACCACAACACCCATTGCCCGCTCTTCCATGCACATTGTAGTGTAGACAAGGTAGCGCTTCGCTGCTTAAGCGCTTCACGCTTTATTTTGCTGAATTGCTTTTTAAAAAACCCTATTCTGTATTTGCTTTGCTCTTTGGTTAGTATACCTTGATTTTATCTGCCCCATCACTTGCATTATAATCTGTCTCACACCGCTGCTTGAGCGGGTCCGGGTCCTTGGGGTGGGGTGTGTTCTCAGCCGCCATCTTGGAGCGGACTGTTTGTGGCATCAGGCGCCTTCACCTGCGAGCGCTCTAGTGCGCAGGAGCCCGCGAGGGACACCTATTTAAAGCTCCCCGCCTAGCGCAGCGGTATCGCGCAGCGGGCGCGCCTTCGCTTAGCCTGAGTCGTGCCAGAGTCCTGCCCGTCTGCGCCCATCCGCGCTTGGCCGTGTTGGGCAGGGCAGGACTCCAGCGGTGATGGCGATGGTTCGCTACTCTAGGGACACTGTATTGGACATTGGACAACGCATCCCGAGATGTGATGCGCCTCAGGTAAGTCCGTTGTGTGGCCCTCACTTGTGTATCTGTGGCAGGTGGTCGCTGGACGTCCCCGCCCTCATTGCTTGTACCGGTGAGGACTCTGTCTCTGGACTGAAAGACCCCCGGCACGATCTTACCATATGGAACTTGAATGTTAGGTCGTTGGTAAAACATTATCAAGACATCTCTGACCTAATTGAAAAGGATTCAATAACAAAAAGGAGCTTAGAGGGACTATTACGGGTATTGATGGGAAAAGCCCTCCACTCGTCAAATGCAATCCAACAAAACAACAAAATCCCAAAAACCCGGGACTGGTGTAGAAAATTGTCTAACAGGCATGCGACTTTAATCTACCTAAATTCTCAGGGAGTAGAATTTGGGAAAAAAACACCCGGTATTATTTCTACATTAAGGTGTTTGTTGTGTCTAATGCCTTACCGTCCTGAAACAGACATTCTAGTCTTTCATTTTCGCTAATTGTGGGGGGTTCATAAATCTTCAACTCGGCGCAACCCAAAAAAATGTCAGCCCTATTTAGGACCATACACAGAACCACACATGTACCCAAATAATAAGTGAAAAAATGTGTGGCGGAGAGGAAGGCACCTCACGGGCGAACACCCTCGGGGCAATCTGGTCAGATTTTTACCAGAGACTTGGCCCCTTTCTCATCATAGGCGGCCGTTCCTATTCCAGAATTTTGGTGAATAAGTGAGAAAAAGGAAAAGAGTGAAGGTGCAAGTCAAGGAGATAGAGAGCGTGACTCCTTGGACAAACAAAACAGAGTGAAAGATAAAATCAACAGCCACACCACTCGTACTACTTTTATTAATAAATCGGGTGTGCGAAGTTGAAATAAAAAGGAGGGTAGCTTACAGTTGCATACCACTACCTGTGACCAACATGTTTCACTGCCCAGAAACCTTTATGGCAGATTCATCAGGGTCAATACTCTGTTACTGCACCCCCTTCCAACATCTTTTAGACAGGAAGCTGCCGAGTTGAAAAAATAAACAGAAGAAAAAACTAAAATCACGACCAGTTCATAGTCTAGACCAACCTAATGTCTGTGTTTCTTATGGCAAAAGATATTTAATGTTAATTTACATTTTCAAAATCATTTACCCTTATTCAGCTATGCTCCCTCGTACCAGCTGAAAAGTAGGGGTACTCCACCGAACAGTCGGTTGTCACATCAACCTGTAAGGTATTTGTATGTAGTCAGTGTCATAAGTATATAATGGCCAGCTTTTAAAATTGCCATTCTATGCAAGGGCTGCCACCCCATTAGCGTAATTACGTAACCCCGATGCATACATATATGTACACAAACTCCAAACAAGAGCATCCACAGAGAATGCTAGACACCCTCTCTATTATGCCATGTCAGGGCTGTCTGGCTAAAAGATGGCATTCATTGATGTATGTGCAAGAGATAACCTGCTGCCTGTGCTTTGTTAACAATTGTTGTGTCGTTTGCATAGGGTAAATGCGTGGAGCATTAGCACGTAATGCCTATTTCTTATTGTTTATGACCCAGTGTCAGTGCACGCATGGCTATCACATCGCTATTACTAAGGCGGTCATTACAGATCACTGTCTATATAAACTGTATATAACCTGTGGAGGGGGAGTGATAATCAGGCAACCCCCCTAAACGACTAACTCACAGCGGATCAATGGCATACTGGCCAAACGGAAAAGCAGTTGTGTGAGATCCGCCAAGATCATTAGCCAGTCTTCAATTACCTCATTGGATGCATCAAAATGATACACATGCCTCGGGACGTCAGCAGAGTCGGTGACCCCGAGCCCTCTCCTTACCGTACAGACGAGGAAACTGGGCGTTCTATCATCCCAGGAACAACTAACGGGAGACAGAGTGCACCATTTAAGCGTCCCAGCCAGGTAAACCCGCGTCACGCACCACAGTCACGGTATCGGCGGATCCCCCTGTCACGTGATGTGGGCTCAAAAAATAAAAGGTAAACTGAGTCGTACTCCTCGTTCATAACAGGAATCTAGCCCTCATCCATCAATCACCCTCAGCTGTATATATACTCATAAGGCTGAGGGGAAACCTTAATTACCATGGGCGCCATTGCAGAGTGGTAGAGAAACAAAATGAGATTGAGTCTGAATAACGTCAGGACACCAGACGAGTTGTAAATACACTGCACATAGGATTGGAGTGGAACAACAACAATGTAGTATTTTATGTGAAGTGCAGCACAGATGATGATAATGTCCAATACTGGTGGCAGTTAGTATAGCCACCGAGCAGTTATATTATACTACTGCTCACTGCACTGGCTGTGGGGAGCCAAATCAGGTTCAAAGAGCATTATAGGTGGGTGGCCTGTCATTTAACCTTGTTCCACTCTATAATCTCATTAAGGCCCTGTTTATCACTGCTCTCTCTGAAAATCCATTTCGCTTCTTTTGTGATCAGGATTGCCTCAACATTAGTAGGGTTTCCCTTTACAGTTTCTAGCACTGTCCATGTGAAGCTGTGTTTCTCTTTGTGACAGTGTTGGACTAATTTGGTAGTCAACTTCTCAGCCCTGATGGTACTCAGATGTTCCTGTATGCGTACTTTTACTTTCCTTGTGGTAAGTCCAATGTAATATAAACCACAACTGCATGTCAGCCTGTAAACCACATTAGTGGTGTTACAGTTGCTGAATTGGTTTAGGAACCATTCTCTTCCATTGGATAACGTAACACTACTGCATTTGCTGGTAAGTGGACACACTGAGCATGTACCACAAGGGTAATGCCCCTTAGGTATCGTCGTAGGGTCCCCTCTCACAGGTGCTCGGTCCCGAGTGTGGACAAGTCTGTCCTTAAGATTCCCTGACCTTTTGAAGGCAAATCTTGGGGGGGGCATGGTAAACTCTTTATTACTTAACAGACCCCAGTGTTTTCGAATGGACTGCCTGATCTTCGTGGCCATCGGTTCGAAAGTCATAACCACCGGTAAGCAGTCTTTTCTCTCCCTGGTATTATGCTCGAGTAAGCTGTCTCTGGGGGTATTAAGCGCCCTCTTTCTTGCATTATTCACAACCTTACGTGGATAGTTACGCTGTTCTAGTTTTTTCGTAAGGTCCCTGGACTGCGCAACAAAAGTTTTGGTCTCTCCGGTAACGAAGAAATTGGCCCACCGGAAGATTGTCACGTAGGGCCCTGGGGTGGTATGAGTTATACAGTAATTGGGAATTCCTATCCGTAGGTTTTTGGTGGACCTGAGTACTCAAAGTGCCGACCTCATTGGCCTCAATGTCAATGTCCAGGTCTAGATAGGTGGCCCTAGTATGACTGTATGACCAAGTAAACTTGAGACTTTGGTCCTGTGAATTTAACCAAGTGCAAAATTCTAGCAGCGACTCCTCTGAGCCGGACCAGATGCACAGCACATCGTCTATATATCTTTTCCAGAGGCAGATCTGCCTCTGGAAGGGGTTGGTATCCGGATAGACGATGTGCTCCTCAAACTGGCCAACGTATATACATGCCAGACTGGGGGCCATAGTGGCCCCCATGGAGGTCCCAGAGGTCTGTAAGTACAGTTGGTTCTTGTACATGAAATAGTTGCGAGTTAATGCCACTTCAACGCATTCCATAACGAATGATTGTGGGACATCATAGAACCACTCGAGATCCCTCAGGGCGCGTGCTGCTGCCACCAGTGTCGCGTCCTGAGGGATACTCGTGTACAGAGATTCTACGTCGATGGTTACCAACCATTGTACGTCAGAGTCGAAGGGAAAATTCTCCAGAGTGTTCAAAATATCGGTGGTGTCTTTTATAAAGGAAGGTTGATTCAACACTGCCTCCCGCAAGAAATAATCCGCATATTGCGAGAGGGGCTCAAGGATAGATTGTATCCCCGAAACGATAGGCCTACCGGGGGGAGGGCGAGTAGGCTTGTGAATCTTCGGTAAGATATATAGAGCAGGAGTCCTAGGGGTGTCATTGATTAGAAACTCCGCTTCTTTTACCGAGATCCACTTGTTGGTCTTAGCCCTACTCACCATTGCTTTGATCATTCCAGACAACTCCTCGATAGGGTCCTTATTGAGAGGACGGTAGTTGGTACGTACACTTAATAGACGTTGCACCTCTGCATCGTAATCTTTAGTATTTAGTACAACAACCGCGCCACCCTTGTCTGCTGATTTTATAGTCAGCAGACTGTTCTGTTCAAGCGATCTGACCGCATTCCAATCATCTTTAGTCATATTTGAGTATCCAAAATGTTTCTGGGATTTTTTCAAAGTTTTCTATGTCCTGTAAGACCCTTTCCTCGAAAAACAGCCACCTCCGGACCCATAGTCACCATAGGAGGACAAAAAGTGGAAGGTTTTTTAAGCGTAGTCCCTCGAAACGAGTCACTGTCTTTTTCTCTATTGGCAAAGAACTTTTGCAGTTTAATTCTCCTCATTGTTTCATGGAATTCAGTGCGGCATTTAAAGGCATCATGTCTGGGTGTAGGAACGAACCCTAAACCTTTGTTCAAGACTCGTTCTTCATCCGGTGTTAGAGTGTAGTCCGATAAATTCACAACAATGCTTTCTTCTAGCTCTGTGTGCGGCCTCTACTGCGAGTCACCCTGGGTGAGTGGGTCTGCCATTGGGGTACATGCTCAGTGTGTCCACTTACCAGCAAATGCAGTAGTGTTACGTTATCCAATGGAAGAGAATGGTTCCTAAACCAATTCAGCAACTGTAACACCACTAATGTGGTTTACAGGCTGACATGCAGTTGTGGTTTATATTACATTGGACTTACCACAAGGAAAGTAAAAGTACGCATACAGGAACATCTGAGTACCATCAGGGCTGAGGAGTTGACTACCAAATTAGTCCAACACTGTCACAAAGAGAAACACAGCTTCACATGGACAGTGCTAGAAACTGTAAAGGGAAACCCTACTAATGTTGAGTCAATCCTGATCACAAAAGAAGCGAAATGGATTTTCAGAGAGAGCAGTGATAAACAGGGCCTTAATGAGATTATAGAGTGGAACAAGGTTAAATGACAGGCCGCCCACCTATAATGCTCTTTGAACCTGATTTGGCTCCCCACAGCCAGTGCAGTGAGCAGTAGTATAATATAACTGCTCGGTGGCTATACTAACTGCCACCAGCATTGGACATTATCATCATCTGTGCTGCACTTCACATAAAATACTACATTGTTGTTGTTCCACTCCAATCCTATGTGCAGTGTATTTACAACTCGTCTGGTGTCCTGACGTTATTCAGACTCAATCTCATTTTGTTTCTCTTCCACTCTGCAATGGCGCCCATGGTAATTAAGGTTTCCCCTCAGCCTTATGAGTATATATACAGCTGAGGGTGATTGATGGATGAGGGCTAGATTCCTGTTATGAACGAGGAGTATGACTCAGTTTACCTTTTATTTTTATCACATTCTTTTTCATTTTATCACATCCCTCATCCGAGTATTCCGTGAAAGTCTTTTTATAATTTCCACCAAATTGATTCCACACATTTCAGGTTTACTTTGCCGTTCCACTATGGCGCCCGTTTTGGCCAGTGAAGCCTTGCATACTCTTGAGCCCACATCACGTGACGGGGGGATCCGCCGATACCGTGACTGTGGTGCGCGACGCGGGTTTACCTGGCTGGGACGCTTAAATGGTGCACTCTGTCTCCCGTTAGTTGTTCCTGGGATGATAGAACGCCCAGTTTCCTCGTCTGTACGGTAAGGAGAGGGCTCGGGGTCACCGACTCTGCTGACGTCCCGAGGCATGTGTATCATTTTGATGCATCCAATGAGGTAATTGAAGACTGGCTAATGATCTTGGCGGATCTCACACAACTGCTTTTCCGTTTGGCCAGTATGCCATTGATCCGCTGTGAGTTAGTCGTTTAGGGGGGTTGCCTGATTATCACTCCCCCTCCACAGGTTATATACAGTTTATATAGACAGTGATCTGTAACGACCGCCTTAGTAATAGCGATGTGATAGCCATGCGTGCACTGACACTGGGTCATAAACAATAAGAAATAGGCATTACGTGCTAATGCTCCACGCATTTACCCTATGCAAACGACACAACAATTGTTAACAAAGCACAGGCAGCAGGTTATCTCTTGCACATACATCAATGAATGCCATCTTTTAGCCAGACAGCCTTGACATGGCATAATAGAGAGGGTGTCTAGCATTCTCTGTGGATGCTCTTGTTTGGAGTTTGTGTACATATATGTATGCATCGGGGTTACGTAATTGCGCTAATGGGGTGGCAGCCCTTGCATAGAATGGCAATTTTAAAAGCTGGCCATTATATACTTATGACACTGACTACATACAAATACCTTACAGGTTGATGTGACAACCGACTGTTCGGTGGAGTACCCCTACTTTTCAGCTGGTACGAGGGAGCATAGCTGAATAAGGGTAAATGATTTTGAAAATGTAAATTAACATTAAATATCTTTTGCCATAAGAAACACAGACATTAGGTTGGTCTAGACTATGAACTGGTCGTGATTTTAGTTTTTTCTTCTGTTTATTTTTTCAACTCGGCAGCTTCCTGTCTAAAAGATGTTGGAAGGGGGTGCAGTAACAGAGTATTGACCCTGATGAATCTGCCATAAAGGTTTCTGGGCAGTGAAACATGTTGGTCACAGGTAGTGGTATGCAACTGTAAGCTACCCTCCTTTTTATTTCAACTTCGCACACCCGATTTATTAATAAAAGTAGTACGAGTGGTGTGGCTGTTGATTTTATCTTTCACTCTGTTTTGTTTGTCCAAGGAGTCACGCTCTCTATCTCCTTGACTTGCACCTTCACTCTTTTCCTTTTTCTCACTTATTCACCAAAATTCTGGAATAGGAACGGCCGCCTATGATGAGAAAGGGGCCAAGTCTCTGGTAAAAATCTGACCAGATTGCCCCGAGGGTGTTCGCCCGTGAGGTGCCTTCCTCTCCGCCACACATTTTTTCACTTATTATTTGGGTACATGTGTGGTTCTGTGTATGGTCCTAAATAGGGCTGACATTTTTTTGGGTTGCGCCGAGTTGAAGATTTATGAACCCCCCACAATTAGCGAAAATGAAAGACTAGAATGTCTGTTTCAGGACGGTAAGGCATTAGACACAACAAACACCTCAATGTAGAAATAATACCGGGTGTTTTTTTCCCAAATTCTACTCCCTGAGAATTTAGGTAGATTAAAGTCGCATGCCTGTTAGACAATTTTCTACACCAGTCCCGGGTTTTTGGGATTTTGTTGGATTGCATTTGACGAGTGGAGGGCTTTTCCCATCAATACCCGTAATAGTCCCTCTAAGCTCCTTTTTGTTATTGAATATTGTGTACGGCGGCTCAGCCGTGAGAGTTTTTTTAAATGGTTATGGTAGGGTTCATTTTAACGACTCTGTTTTTCACGACCTAGTCTAGACAGCACCCTTATGATTACTGATTTTCTGTATAGACACGGCGAGAGTACCACTACACCTTGGTTGCTCTTACCTGGTTTAAAAATTGTTTTGGGTAGAATCCTCCCCTTACATTATCTCTCTAGATGGATAAAAATCGTCTTGCCTTCACCAATGACCAGATAGCTGCAATCTTATCAGGGCCATCATTACTCTTGGGTGCCCCACTGAGGGGCAATACATCGGCCCGAGAAGAATGGGAGAAACTATCCAATCTTAAGAAAAAACAAGTGAGGATTGCACTGCATGGTGCGTTGATGACCGAATATTATACAGCAGGTGCAGCACCCCCCAGCCTTCTAGTTAGAATTGAGCCTAGGATTTTCCTTGACGACGATAAATTCCGCCAAGATTGGACTTTCATCGCCAATAAATGTACTAGAGACTGGCTCATCCTAATAATCAGCACCGCCCAACGTTTAAGCGAGGAACTTCTGAAGGAAATTATTGAGTTGGAGGAAACTATATCTAAGGACACGACCCTCTTGAATAGCAAAGAGCATCTACAGAGAATTCAGGACGATTTGGCAGACTACAAAAATTATATGGTTAATCAAAAAATTAAGGGACTAACCAAAAACTTAGAGAGGAATTCACATGAGTGGGCTTTTCCGTACGTTAAGGAAGAGTACTACCAACAGACAACAGAACAGCAAAGTGTAGGTACACGGCAGAGAGGCAGAGGTGGTAGACAGCAATTCAGACGTACCCCTAACAACTGGACGTTTGACAATACCTCTAGTGAAGAGGAAGAGGAACCCCAACAGGGCAATAGGGTTAGGTTTAACCAACAGAACCGCCAGGACGAAGACTTGGGTGCCCTACTGCGCTCTTTTTTAGGGCAAGGTCAGGGAACCAATCACAACAGGGGGAGGGGGAACTCAGGAAGAGGCAGAGGGAGAGGCAACTCTGTACCCCAATGGCAGACCCACTCACCCAGGGTGACTCGCAGCAGAGGCCGCACACAGAGCTAGAAGAAAGCATTGTTGTGAATTTATCGGACTACACTCTAACACCGGATGAAGAACGAGTCTTGAACAAAGGTTTAGGGTTCGTTCCTACACCCAGACATGATGCCTTTAAATGCCGCACTGAATTCCATGAAACAATGAGGAGAATTAAACTGAAAAAGTTCTTTGCCAATAGAGAAAAAGACAGTGACTCGTTTCGAGGGACTACGCTTAAAAAACCTTCCACTTTTTGTCCTCCTATGGTGACTATGGGTCCGGAGGTGGCTGTTTTCGAGGAAAGGGTCTTACAGGACATAGAAAACTTTGAAAAATCCCAGGAACATTTTGGATACTCAAATATGACTAAAGATGATTGGAATGCGGTCAGATCGCTTGAACAGAACAGTCTGCTGACTATAAAATCAGCAGACAAGGGTGGCGCGGTTGTTGTACTAAATACTAAAGATTACGATGCAGAGGTGCAACGTCTATTAAGTGTACGTACCAACTACCGTCCTCTCAATAAGGACCCTATCGAGGAGTTGTCTGGAATGATCAAAGCAATGGTGAGTAGGGCTAAGACCAACAAGTGGATCTCGGTAAAAGAAGCGGAGTTTCTAATCAATGACACCCCTAGGACTCCTGCTCTATATATCTTACCGAAGATTCACAAGCCTACTCGCCCTCCCCCCGGTAGGCCTATCGTTTCGGGGATACAATCTATCCTTGAGCCCCTCTCGCAATATGCGGATTATTTCTTGCGGGAGGCAGTGTTGAATCAACCTTCCTTTATAAAAGACACCACCGATATTTTCAACACTCTGGAGAATTTTCCCTTCGACTCTGACGTACAATGGTTGGTAACCATCGACGTAGAATCTCTGTACACGAGTATCCCTCAGGACGCGACACTGGTGGCAGCAGCACGCGCCCTGAGGGATCTCGAGTGGTTCTATGATGTCCCACAATCATTCGTTATGGAATGCATTGAAGTGGCATTAACTCGCAACTATTTCATGTACAAGAACCAACTGTACTTACAGACCTCTGGGACCTCCATGGGGGCCACTATGGCCCCCAGTCTGGCATGTATATACGTTGGCCAGTTTGAGGAGCACATCGTCTATCCGGATACCAACCCCTTCCAGAGGCAGATCTGCCTCTGGAAAAGATATATAGACGATGTGCTGTGCATCTGGTCCGGCTCAGAGGAGTCGCTGCTAGAATTTTGCACTTGGTTAAATTCACAGGACCAAAGTCTCAAGTTTACTTGGTCATACAGTCATACTAGGGCCACCTATCTAGACCTGGACATTGAGGCCAATGAGGTCGGCACTTTGAGTACTCAGGTCCACCAAAAACTTACGGATAGGAATTCCCTATTACTGTATAACTCATACCATCCCAGGGCCCTACGTGACAATCTTCCGGTGGGCCAATTTCTTCGTTACCGGAGAAATTGTTCTGAGACCAAAACTTTTGTTGCGCAGTCCAGGGACCTTACGAAAAAACTAGAACAGCGTAACTATCCACGTAAGGTTGTGAATAATGCAAGAAAGAGAGCGCTTAATACCCCCAGAGACACCTTACTCGAGCATAATTCCAGGGAGAGAAATGACTGCTTACCGGTGGTTATGACTTTCGAACCGATGGCCACGAAGATCAGGCAGTCCATTCGAAAACACTGGGGTCTGTTAAGTAATAAAGAGTTTACCATGCCCCCCCCCCCCAAGATTTGCCTTCAAAAGGTCAGGGAATCTTAAGGACAGACTTGTCCACACTCGGGACCGAGCACCTGTGAGAGGGGACACTACGACGATACCTAAGGGGCATTACCCTTGTGGTACATGCACAGTGTGTCCACTTACCAGCAAATGCAGTAGTGTTACGTTATCCAATGGAAGAGAATGGTTCCTAAACCAATTCAGCAACTGTAACACCACTAATGTGGTTTACAGGCTGACATGCAGTTGTGGTTTATATTACATTGGACTTACCACAAGGAAAGTAAAAGTACGCATACAGGAACATCTGAGTACCATCAGGGCTGAGAAGTTGACTACCAAATTAGTCCAACACTGTCACAAAGAGAAACACAGCTTCACATGGACAGTGCTAGAAACTGTAAAGGGAAACCCTACTAATGTTGAGTCAATCCTGATCACAAAAGAAGCGAAATGGATTTTCAGAGAGAGCAGTGATAAACAGGGCCTTAATGAGATTATAGAGTGGAACAAGGTTAAATGACAGGCCACCCACCTATAATGCTCTTTGAACCTGATTTGGCTCCCCACAGCCAGTGCAGTGAGCAGTAGTATAATATAACTGCTCAGTGGCTATACTAACTGCCACCAGTATTGGACATTATCATCATCTGTGCTGCACTTCACATAAAATACTACATTGTTGTTGTTCCACTCCAATCCTATGTGCAGTGTATTTACAACTCGTCTGGTGTCCTGACGTTATTCAGACTCAATCTCATTTTGTTTCTCTACCACTCTGCAATGGCGCCCATGGTAATTAAGGTTTCCCCTCAGCCTTATGAGTATATATACAGCTGAGGGTGATTGATGGATGAGGGCTAGATTCCTGTTATGAACGAGGAGTACGACTCAGTTTACCTTTTATTTTTATCACATTCTTTTTAATTTTATCACATCCCTCATCCGAGTATTCCGTGAAAGTCTTTTTATAATTTCCACCAAATTGATTCCACACATTTCAGGTTTACTTTGCCGTTCCACTATGGCGCCCATTTTGGCCAGTGAAGCCTTGCATACTCTTGAGCCCACATCACGTGACGGGGGGATCCGCCGATACCGTGACTGTGGTGCGCGACGCGGGTTTACCTGGCTGGGACGCTTAAATGGTGCACTCTGTCTCCCGTTAGTTGTTCCTGGGATGATAGAACGCCCAGTTTCCTCGTCTGTACGGTAAGGAGAGGGCTCGGGGTCACCGACTCTGCTGACGTCCTGAGGCATGTGTATCATTTTGATGCATCCAATGAGGTAATTGAAGACTGGCTAATGATCTTTGCGGATCTCACACAACTGCTTTTCCGTTTGGCCAGTATGCCATTGATCCGCTGTGAGTTAGTCGTTTAGGGGGGTTGCCTGATTATCACTCCCCCTCCACAGGTTATATACATTTTATATAGACAGTGATCTGTAACGACCGCCTTAGTAATAGCGATGTGATAGCCATGCGTGCACTGACACTGGGTCATAAACAATAAGAAATAGGCATTACGTGCTAATGCTCCACGCATTTACCCTATGCAAACGACACAACAATTGTTAACAAAGCACAGGCAGCAGGTTATCTCTTGCACATACATCAATGAATGCCATCTTTTAGCCAGACAGCCTTGACATGGCATAATAGAGAGGGTGTCTATCATTCTCTGTGGATGCTCTTGTTTGGAGTTTGTGTACATATATGTATGCATCGGGGTTACGTAATTGCGCTAATGGGGTGGCAGCCCTTGCATAGAATGGCAATTTTAAAAGCTGGCCATTATATACTTATGACACTGACTACATACAAATACCTTACAGGTTGATGTGACAACCGACTGTTCGGTGGAGTACCCCTACTTTTCAGCTGGTACGAGGGAGCATAGCTGAATAAGGGTAAATGATTTTGAAAATGTAAATTAACATTAAATATCTTTTGCCATAAGAAACACAGACATTAGGTTGGTCTAGACTATGAACTGGTCGTGATTTTAGTTTTTTCTTCTGTTTATTTTTTCAACTCGGCAGCTTCCTGTCTAAAAGATGTTGGAAGGGGGTGCAGTAACAGAGTATTGACCCTGATGAATCTGCCATAAAGGTTTCTGGGCAGTGAAACATGTTGGTCACAGGTAGTGGTATGCAACTGTAAGCTACCCTCCTTTTTATTTCAACTTCGCACACCCGATTTATTAATAAAAGTAGTACGAGTGGTGTGGCTGTTGATTTTATCTTTCACTCTGTTTTGTTTGTCCAAGGAGTCACGCTCTCTATCTCCTTGACTTGCACCTTCATTCTTTTCCTTTTTCTCACTTATTCACCAAAATTCTGGAATAGGAACGGCCGCCTATGATGAGAAAGGGGCCAAGTCTCTGGTAAAAATCTGACCAGATTGCCCCGAGGGTGTTCGCCCGTGAGGTGCCTTCCTCTCCGCCACACATTTTTTCACTTATTATTTGGGTACATGTGTGGTTCTGTGTATGGTCCTAAATAGGGCTGACATTTTTTTGGGTTGCGCCGAGTTGAAGATTTATGAACCCCCCACAATTAGCGAAAATGAAAGACTAGAATGTCTGTTTCAGGACGGTAAGGCATTAGACACAACAAACACCTCAATGTAGAAATAATACCGGGTGTTTTTTTCCCAAATTCTACTCCCTGAGAATTTAGGTAGATTAAAGTCGCATGCCTGTTAGACAATTTTCTACACCAGTCCCGGGTTTTTGGGATTTTGTTGGATTGCTAATTGAAAAGGAGCCACCTGATGTTTTTTGTTTGACTGAGACCTGGCTGCAGGAGTCTGACACGGCTATTCTTAACTTGGCCTTCCCCTCTGAGTATTCAGTTTATACACTTAACCTCTCCTCTAGAGGTGGGGGAATAGCGCTTGCTGTCAAATCCTGCTACCCTTGTGACTGGAGAGGGCAAAAAATTGCTGGCTGCGAAAGTGCCTCGTTTAAGATCTCCATCACTCCCCATTTTGCTCTCTCGGGCATATTGATTTATCGCCCCCCTGGCAGTGACGTGGCATTCAGGGAGGCCCTCCCAGACGCTATTAGCACGCTGGCAGTAGGGTGTGCTAACTTTTCTATTCTCGGGGATTTAAATCTTCATTATGATAATCTGACCGTGCCCGCTGTGAGTAGTTCCGTGGCTGATCTTGAGGCCTTCCAACTGGCTCAATTGGTCACGTTTCCCACCCATGTAGGTGGACATACCTTAGACCCCTTTTTTACGAACTTGTCTGAGGCAAGCGTCTCTACCC
The DNA here is from genome assembly GCF_964263255.1 of Lissotriton vulgaris. Lineage (NCBI taxonomy): Eukaryota > Metazoa > Chordata > Amphibia > Caudata > Salamandridae > Lissotriton > Lissotriton vulgaris. The sequence goes on along the minus strand of NW_028240625.1, from coordinate 124,781 downwards.
CATCCCCCCTGGCCTGGACGGATCATTTCTTGGTGCGGATCCAGTATCCATTGTATGAACCTCCTCTTAAAGCTACGATCCGAGCTGTCCCGAGGCGGCGCTGGAATAAACTCAAACTTGAGGACTTCCATCGTCTTCTATCGTTGGACCCGTTGGGCCCCTCAGATACCGTGGAAACGGGCTATGACCGGTTCTGTGAATGGGTCAACAGGGCTCTTGACTCCCTTATCCCAATAGCTTTGAGCAAACGTGGATCAAGGGACCCCAGTCCTTGGTATGATGAATCTCTGCGGACACTCAAATGCACATGTAGACGTGCTGAGCGTGAATGGCGGAAAACTTACGATAGTAACAAAAAAGTCCTGTGTCTGGCCACTGTTAAATCGTATCATCGAGCTGTCTGCAGAGCTCGCGCGGCATTTTATGCCCTTGAATTCCGCAACAGCATTAATCCATCTAAAACCATTTTTAAGGCCCTTAAAGATCTGGTGGCAAAAAAGGTTTCAGCGAACGAATACTGTTCCATCTCACACTGCGAAACCTTGGCGGCCTTTTTTCTCGAAAAGGTCCAAGCCATCTACAGAGCCTTTCCTATGGTTTTGCCCTCTGTCGGAGGACCTTGTAACCTCCCAGTGCAGGATGTTTTACATTCTTTTCCCAGCCTAACTCCTGAAAGTTTTAAGATATTGGCTCAGCAGGTCAAGACTGGGTCCCCGGCTGATCCTTTAAGGCCAGCTTTGTTCAGAGACCTGTCATCCTTCGACCTTTCGCCGGTCTGCTCCTTGATCAACACCTCGCTGACATCTGGTTTGGTCCCTGCAAAGTGGAAACAGGCAGTGGTCATGCCCATCCTAAAGAAGCCGTCATTGGACGCCAGCAAACCCGAGAACTACCGCCCGATCTCGCTCCTCCCTTGGCCGGCCAAGGTAGCGGAGGTGCATGTAAATTCTGCCCTTTCAGATCATCTCGCACGGGCCAACATCCTAGACATCACGCAGAATGGATTTCGAGCTGGGCACAGCACGGAGACAGCCCTCCTTTTTATGGTGGAACATCTGCGCTCCGTGCTGGATGCGGGTCAAACGGCGGCGCTTGTGTTATTAGATCTTAGCGCCGCCTTTGACACCGTTTCGCACAAGATCCTTCTGCAGCGCCTGGAGGAAGCAGCTGTCGTTGGCCCGGCGCTCCAGTGGTTCCGTTCCTTTCTTGCTGACCGGTCTTTTTGCGTGGCTGTTCCGCCCCATCAGTCCAAATTCTACTCTCTGGATCTTGGGGTCCCTCAGGGTTCCTCTCTGAGCCCCACGTTATTCAATCTTTACGTGAGACCGCTGGCTGAGGTCGTCAAGCGTTGGGGTATGACTATGGTGTCGTACGCTGATGACACTCAGCTAGCGGTTACGCTCAGTGGGGACTCTGCTGTGGATGCCCCTAGATTCCAGAACGGACTTCGGGCGGTCGCCAGCTGGATGACTTCCAAGTGTCTCCTGTTGAACGCAAAAAAGACGGAAATTATGATCTTCGGCAAGCAAACGGAACTCTGGGGCGATATGTGGTGGCCTTCGGAATTGGGTCCCACGCCGATACCGGTGTCGGAAATAAAAAATCTTGGGGTGTGGTTGGACCCTACCCTCAGCTTTGTCTGCCACACAAAGCGCACTGCCACTTGTTGCTTTGGCATTCTACGCGGCCTAAAACCCGTGTTAAAATTCTTTGATGCAGCAACCAGGCAACTTGTGGTGCAGGCGACAGTGATTTCTCAGCTCGACTATGCCAGCTCCCTTTTGGTAAGGCTGAATCAGACCGAAATCACCAGCCTTCAACGCGTGCAGAATGCGGCCGCCAGAGCAGTCGTGGGTTTACCCAGGTTTTGCTCTGCTGTCAACACCTTGCGTTCTCTCCATTGGCTGCCGATTAAGCAGAGGATCCAATTTAAAGTACTCTGTGTGTCTCACAAGATCCTCGAGGGCTATCCTGCCCTGATTCTTCTGAATCTTTTGTCCCCCCATGCTCCGGTCCGCTCTTTAAGATCCTCTGACCTTGAACTGGCAGTAGTCCCCCGCTTTAAGCGTAGCCGTGCTGGCAGCCGTTCTTTTCGAGTACGCGCCGCGGCCTTGTGGAACTCCCTTCCCCCAGAGATACGTGCTCTTGGTGACCTGCTCTCCTTTCGTAGAGCCGTTAAGACTTTTCTGTTTTCTTAAATCTGCTCCCTTTTTATACCCTCTCTAAGTTGTGTTGTGTTGGTACCTTGTCGGGCGCCATGACGCTCCTTTGCTGGAGCAGCTGTGCGCGTAATGAATGACCATAACATAACATAACATAACATAACATAACATAACATAGTGTGAAAGGGGGGCCTTATTTACAAGGCAGCGTTAAGCATTGTTAAGTGGCTTAACACTGCCTTGTTAATAAAGCGCAGCCCATATTGCCACAGGAGTGTCTTTAAAAGTGATGTTTCCGTGGTGATAGGGGCTTGTAAATATGCCCCTTAAATGTCCTCAACAAACTTTGTTCCAGAACTAGAGAAAGGGAAACAAAAAACGGGGAAATAAGGAGGAAGAAAAGCCAGGAAAACAGTGAAAAAGGTAGGAAGCAGGGATGAACATGTACCCGAAAGAGTGAGATAAAGAGGCAGGGAGTGTTTTGTGGAGGATTAAAGGGGTATGAGATGGAATCAAGTCGCAATAGCCTTGGTATTCGGTACCCTAGACTTCAATAGCACCAGCTGCATTCTTCTCGACAAAACGTTGGGCTTTTACAAATTAAGCACTGAGTATCACTCTTCAATTGCTCCCATGAAAGAATAAATACATCTCATAAAAATTAATGAAATGAACGAATGGATTTCACCACAAAATGCCCCACAAATGTCTATGAACAGAGTTCTAGTAATCGAGGTATGTTAAGGGCACGGAGTCAGGTATAGAACCAGTCGGGCGAAATCCATGCCGGGTTTTATAGACAACTTCGGTCTATGTAAATGAATCCCACTGTTTGAAAGTGGATCATCTGTGAGCCTCCTGAACGTCTGGTACGAATCCTCCAGGATCTCTGTCGGACTTATCAGGAAGGGAGATACCTCCAATAGAGAGCAGCCCATTAGGAATGACTCTATGGTATGACACAGTCAGGGGTCTGCGCTTCACGACTATACGAAGCACAGCAAGGAATCTATTCAACATTGATGTTCGATGTCAGGAGCTAGCATTGTGTATCCAACAGTACCCTATAGGCTGAGAAAGAGGATCTATCCCAAATACATTGTATATTCTAGACGAGATCCCTATAACTATCCCATGTACATCATTTAGAGAGGCATAGTCATCCCTCACCGGGCTTGTCAATTAAAAATGTCGATTCCAAACTTCCTGGAACGATCAAGTCAATCTTATATCAATTAAATGTCTATCCATATGTTAATGCGTACATGAAAGCCATCGCTCCAGCCATGTTGTTTCTATCAAGAGACTTTCAAGGACAGGTTGTGTGAAGTACTTGCAGCTCCATCCATTCAATGTATGGTTCACTTTCAGAGACACCTCCATTCAGGCTTTGAGATCAGTCCCACCGCCCCTTGCATACTTCAGACAAACCTTACCATGTACAACAACAACTCAATGCTGCTCCTCAACCATTCTGAGCGTATCAGGAAACAATCTATCCCTCCATCCCCTTCATATGCACCCTAGGGTTCTAGCCATGGATGCATGAATGAACTAATACAGCAAATACCTATACAGCACAACAGTTACCATGAACAGGACTCCTGGCCCTGAATCTGAAGCCACGCTATCCAACATGTGCTATCGAACTGTGCTATCCAACAAATGCTATCGAACTGTGCTATCCAACAAGTGCTATCCAACATGTGTTATCCAACAAGTGCTATCCAACATAATCTAACCAACATGTGCTATCGAACATGTGCTATTGAGCATGTGCTATTGAGCATGTACTATTGAACATTTGCTCTCAAGCAAGTTGCTATCAAGCATGTGCTAACGAGCATATGGTATTGAACATGTGCTATCCAACATGTGCTATCCAACATGCACTATTTATTTATTTATTTATTTATTTATTTATTTAATTTGTATAGCGCGTTATAACCACCGGGGTCTCTAAGCGCTGTTTGTCCAGATTACGTAGTGGGGGTTTGGCATTTACTTGATCTTAACAGTACGCCTAGAGGCTGCTCCATGCTTGCTTGAACAGTACAGTTTTTAACTTTTTTCTAAAGGATAACAGATTGCATTCCTTCCTTAGTTCTGGGGCCAGTTTGTTCCACAAAGCTGGGAGTGTGTTGGAGAAAGCGCGTCCCCCCACCGTGGCCAGTTTGAAGCGGGATTGGGACAAGAGGGTAGCGTCCGACGAGCGCAAAGTCCTGCTAGGTGTATATGGGGATAGGCGGGATTTCAAGTATCTTGGTGCATTACCATACAGCGCCTTATGTACGATACACAATCCTTTAAATACAACCCTCTGCCGAATCGGGAGCCAATGTAGCTCCTGCATCAGAGGGGAAGAGTGGGCAGTCCTGGGTTTCTTATAAATCAGCCTGGCTGCGTCATTCATAACCCCCTGCAGCTTATCCAGCAGCCGCTGGGGTAGACCTATATACAGGGAGTTTCCGTAGTCCAGCCTAGCCAGGATTGTGGCTGAGACCACGTGTCTCAAGGTGGAAAATGAGAGTAGTGCAGAGATCTTCTTCAATTGTCGCATCAGGCCTATACAGGTACCCACTACCGTGGTGACTTGTTTTTTCATGGAGAGTTTATCATCCACGTACAGGCCCAGACTTTTGACTGCAGTCGCCGGTTCCGGTGGCACACCCAACTCCACGGGCCAGAATTTCTCGCTCCAGGGGTTGCCCGTGATGGAAATGGGCAACACTTCCGTCTTGTCCGGGTTGATTTTTAAGGAGTTCTCGGACATCCAATTAACTGTGGCTTTGAGTATGTCCTGCAACCTGGTAGACGCTCCCGGGCCATCATCCAGCCGGATGATTATCTGGGTGTCATCGGCGTAGTTGTCTACTAGGCAGTCCATCCTATTCAGGAGTGCAATTAATGGCTGCAAGTAAATATTAAAGAGTAGGGGTGACAGGGCAGAGTCCTGTGGAACCCCACAAGTGATGGGAGCAGAGGTGGAAAGTAAGTCCCCCAACTGTACTCTTTGTGCCCTGCCCTGCAGGAATGATGTAAGCCATGCATGTGCTGTACCCCTGATACCAAAAGACCTCAACCGCGACAATAGTTGTTCATGACACACGGTATCAAAGGCCGCGGAGAGATCCAGTAGTACCAGGGCGCTCGGTGTTTTTATATCAGCTCGACTGCTCAATTCATCCAGGATTGATAGCATGACTAATTCCGTGCTATGGTTGGCGCGGAACCCTGCCTGATTGGACTCCAGCAGGTTATTGCTCTCTAGATGTCCTGAGAGCAATGCCAGCACATGCTGCTCAATCACCTTAGCCAGAAAAGGCAACTGGGAGATGGGTCGGAAGTTCTTCAAACACTTCGTGTCCGATCCAGGTTTTTTTAGTAGAGGAATCAGGCGAGCCTCTTTGAAAGCTAGAGGGACCTGTCCTGTGTGAAGGGAGGTGTTCAGCAGATGCAAGACTTCTTCCTCAATACCTGGCAATGCTAACTTGAACACATCAGGAGGGCATGGATCCACCAGGGAGCCGGATTTGACTCGGTCCGTAATCGTAAATAGTTCCTGTTTTGCAATTGGGGAGAACTCAACTAGCGGTATGATATCCGGCGGGGCAGAGTGGTCAGGTAGGCGAGGACAATCGAGAGGTGTAGTTACAGCAATTTCTCCCAGAATATCAGAGATCTTGTTCACAAAGAAGTCCTGGAACCTCTGGCAGTCCTCCTGGGTGAACTCAGTGCTTTGCTCTTTGTTTATCCTGAGCTCAGCCAGGACCCGAAAGATTTCTTTCTGTGGATTTCTGGCTGCAACTATTCTTTCCTCAAAGAACGCAGCCTTCCTAGTTTGGATGGCTAGTTTGTAAGTCGCTAAGGATGAAATATATTCTTTCTTGGCAGTGGCGTCATACTCTTTCCGCCATGCTCGTTCTTTCCTCCTCACCCCACGTTTCATATCCCGTAAGGAGTCATTATACCAAGGGGCCCCAGCTCCTCTCTCCACCTTCTTCACCCTACGAAGGGGTGCCACCAAATCAATGGCTCTCCTCAGTTTATGCTGAAGGTGTCCACAAAGGGCATCAATATTAGCGTCCTGCTCCTTTACTGAAGGAGACTCTTCCAGGAGATGCACCATTTTCTCCCCATCGAGGTTTCTCCACTTCCGGGCCATTTTCCAACCTTCCCCAGGCTTGGACAGGTGGCCGTTCAGTAGAATTCTGCCCCTTATTAAAGAGTGGTCAGACCAGGCACATGGCAAGATCTCTGTAGAACCCTGGACTGGCATAGTGGTCCAAACTAAATCAAGCACATGTCCCTTCTCGTGTGTCGGTCCCTTCACCTGTTGAGTGAAATCCAAGGAGGAAATTGCCTCCTCAATCTGTAGTGCTTGCCCCTCTTTAGGGGATTTTTCCCAATGGTAGTTAAAGTCCCCAACAACAATCATTTTGTCATATCTCGAACGCAGATCCTGAACCAATCTAGTGAAGAGAACCGGGAATTCTGGCGAAGCCCAAGGCGGTCGGTATACCACCAGAAACACCACACATACCGCCCCCCGCCTGAGCTTTACCCCCATAACCTCTGCGCCCCCCAGGGTTTCGGATAGAAACCTTTCGGCGCGGAGACGGGCCTGATAGAGAAGAGCTACTCCACCTCCTTTCTTAGCTCCTCCCTATTGAAATGGAGTGCCAGGTAGTTATCTGGTAGGGCCGCCACTAAATCCGGCGCCGAACAATCCTCCAGCCATGTTTCGGTAAGCGCAAGGGCATCTAGCTCCCCGTCTTCCAGTAATGAAAAGACCTCCAACTTATGGCCCTGCAAAGAGCGCGTATTCAGCAGGCCATAGTTTAAAGCGTGAGCATTAGAGTCGCGCTGCCGCGCTCTTGTGCTCGTTGATGTAATCAGAAGGCCCTCCCGAGCCAGCAGATGTATGCAATCCTGATCGAGGTGGGCCTTACCTATATTAAGCTCCAATAGTTCACATCTGGAGTAGGGCAGAATTGGGCCAGGGGTTCTGGCCCCGGGTCCCGGATGGTCACTGATGGGCAAAGATGGGCTCGCCTCTGGCGAGCCTCCGGCGCGCCTATGGCACGCCCGCTGCGCGTCACCGCTGCGCGTCATCAGGGGGGTGTTTAAATAGCACCCAATCGTGCTATGTCTGCAGCAACAGCTATAACGCCAACAAAGATGGCGTCCCTTGCCGGCACTTCCCCTCCCAAGATGGCGCCTAACCCCCAGTCCAGCTAACGGGCCGCCGAACAGCGGTGCAAATGACAAATTTTAGTGCAGGTATGTCCTAACAAGCCCACTAATCACAACAGAATCAAAAATGAACTTTTTCCTTTAAAACGCGCAGATAAAAGCGCACAAGACCGCGCTTCAAGCGCCGAGCATGTGTCACAGTTAAAAATTGAGTTACAAGTCCACAAATTGAATTAGGTATACACAAAGTAAGTGGCAGTTGTTAGAATTCGTAAATCAGCAAGCGCAGCAGCAGAGTGTCAAAAGAATGCCTCGCCTACACTGACGCTTACCTGAACAGAGCGAGCGCCTGCTCTGATCGGCTTAAATAGCACCCAATCGTGCTATGTCTGCAGCAACAGCTATAACGCCAACAAAGATGGCGTCCCTTGCCGGCACTTCCCCTCCCAAGATGGCGCCTAACCCCCAGTCCAGCTAACGGGCCGCCGAACAGCGGTGCAAATGACAAATTTTAGTGCAGGTATGTCCTAACAAGCCCACTAATCACAACAGAATCAAAAATGAACTTTTCCCTTTAAAACGCGCAGATAAAAGCGCACAAGACCGCGCTTCAAGCGCCGAGCATGTGTCACAGTTAAAAATTGAGTTACAAGTCCACAAATTGAATTAGGTATACACAAAGTAAGTGGCAGTTGTTAGAATTCGTAAATCAGCAAGCGCAGCAGCAGAGTGTCAAAAGAATGCCTCGCCTACACTGACGCTTACACTATCCAACATGTGATGTCGAACATGTGTTATCATAACATGTGCTATCCAACATGTGCTATCGAACTGTGCTATCCAACATGTGCTATCCAACATTTGTTATTGAGCATGCACTATCGAATACGTGCTATAGAGCATGTGCTATAGAGCATGTGCTATTGAACATGATTTATCCAACATCTACTATCCAACATGTACTAATGAGCATGTGCTATTGAACAAGTGCTATCCAATATGTGCTATCCAACATGTGCTATCGAACATGTGCTATTGAACATGTGCTATCCAGCTTAAGCTAACATGTGGTATGCAACAAGTGCTATCCGATATGTGCAATCAAACATGTGCTATCATAACATATGCTATCCAACATGTGCTATCTAACATGTATATCCAACAAGTGCTATCCTACATGTGCTATTGAACATGTACTATCCAGCATAAGCTATCTAACATGTGGTATCCGACATGTCCTATCGCTATCGAACATGTGCTATCATAACATATGCTCTCCTACATGTGCTATCAAACGTGTGCTATCCAACATGTGCTACCATATGATATGCTATCCAACATGTGCTATTGAATATGTATATCCAACAAGTGCTATCCTACATGTGCTATTGAATGTGTGTTATTGAATATGTGCTGTTGATTATGTGTTGTTGAACATGTGCAATCGAACATGGTACTTGAATGAAGAGCAGAACTGCCTACATGTCTTCTTCTAGCGGAAAGAGAAGGAGGAAGATTCAATATTTCACAGAAAGGAGAAGGACCTCCCACCAAGATCAGGATTGCATATTTTTAGAAGATTTTATTTTTTCAAAAACGTATTCAGTTGCACCTATTGGCAACCTCTAATAATTCACACAACGGAAAGGTGACAATGTTGTTGCATCATTTGAAGCAACATCTCACACTATTCGCGTTCTTCCGCTCATACTGATGAAAATGAAATCACTTTATTAGTTTTTTTTTTAAAGCACTTAATACTAAAGAGCTGACACTTTTAAGTATTGTACCAGCAGGTGTTCCTATCATCTACGTCACTGACACTCCATTGACCTCAGATAGATAAAGGACTCAGGTGGCTTTGTTGGTTTCAAAATCATAAGCTTCAAGGCTCCCACAGATGTCAGCAGCGAGCACTTAACTCACGGATCCAGGTCTTGGCATTTGAGGACCTGGACATCATAAATCAGCGGTACATGACCGTCCAGTTACGTGTCATGAAACCCTGACGTCCTCTCTGATCCCCGTCGTATGGGAGGGAAGGGTATGAACGGGTTTGGATGCCTTTCATTAACAAAATGAAACCTTATGAGGTGGACGTGACCTGATGCAATTACAGATCTGAAAGGTGTTACCATTGGCAGGTAAGGAGGGAATAATGCCAAAGTATTCTGTGTGTGCATTGTATTCAATGACTCTTAGTGGCCTCGCGCCACTTCAAAAAATCAACATTCATTTACCATGGATTTGATTTGGAGAAAAGATGCTCTGCCTGGCATATGATGAAAACAAGGAAGTGATTTGTGATAGCGCCTTTAGAGAATCAAATATTTACATTTTATCATCTACTGCACTATTTTATTGCAAAAGAGTGAAGTGATTAACTAGATCTTAGGGATTTCCAATCAACATTATCAACAAAGACTTACTTACTAAGCCCATGACAATGGATGTATGGATCCAGTCGTACAAAGCGTTCTTTTGTTTGCAAACTTGGGGGCAGATTTACAAGCCCCCTGCGCCACCGGTGCGTCACTTTTTGTAATGCACCGGTGGCACATGTTACTGCTCCATATTTACAAGGACAGGAAAAGCCATCCTGCATGGTTTTTCCTGTCCTTGTAAATATAGCCCTTTTACACGCAGCACTTTGCGTGAAAGGGGCGTTCTATGGCGCGTTCCATGGGCTGTCCATGTTCTTACGCATAACTCATGGAATCAGACACATTTCCAGATTTACGAGGAATCGTAAATCTGGAAATGCGTCAGTATGCTACGCCACCCTATGTATGGGTGGCGTAGCGAGGTGCAACAAGGAGAAATGTTTTCATTTCTCCTTGATTTTTCCTCTTTCAATGCGTGCTGCATTCTACAGCACACATTGAAAGAGGAAAATGCCTGTTGTGATTGTTTTTGTGCAGGAAGGTGCCCCTTCCTGCACAAAAACAATCTCCCCATGGTGCAAGCATCTTTGCACCATGGTGCAAGGGTGCCTGCGTCGGCGCATGGCTGCAGTTTGTGCGCCAGCGCAGGGGAGAGCACAGTAAGGCGACATATTGTTGTAAATATGTTGCATTCCTGGGCTTTGGAAGTGCCGCAGCATGTCGCAGCCAAAGGGTTTGCGGTGCTGCGCTGCGGCTCTTCTTTGTAAATCTGCCCCACTCTGTTTCAGAGTTTTTGACCTCAAATACGTTTCTGGCCAAGTTCTACCGACTCCCAAAATGAGTTTGAGATTGGACACTGATTTGGTATTTGGAAGGGCTGTTTTTTGGGAGCCAGTTCCAAATACTGAATCATTATCACATGTATCAATGGTTTGGTGCCAGAAAAAATTATCTTAAAAGCAGCCCCATTTACTTTAATGACAAATGGCCTTTTTTTAAATTATATATACTTTATTTAAAAAGAATCACAGACATAGCGTTCTGCTGACATTTGCTGGCCCCCATTCCTGTGATTGTGGCTCTCTGATTAAGTCACAATTTAAGAGCGACCTAATGAATATCAAATAGGCAAATCAGATTGCAATTCAATCCAAATTAATATTTTGTAAACCTACTTAATATTAAATAGCCTAGTTCATAAAATAAGTTCCTGGTCGCAAAAGGACTGGTTGCACATTGAAACAGGGTTCTACAACCAGAATTTCAGTGCATTTGGCCAAGAGTTCTCACTTGTGATCGGTGCGACAATGCCCCGGGTGTGGTGTTTACTCTCTGTGGTAGCACCTCATCCTTTAGGTGGCTGGTTCCACAGAATCCCCTAAAGGCACTGCCTCTAGCTCCCACAATTCCTGCTGCCTTACTAACAAATGCACGTCTGTGGTGTAGGTGAGCCAAATTAGATGGAAGGGAATGAAAGGAGAGTTGGTCTGCTCTGGAATCTCATCAATCATCGAACTAGAGAGAACTGGACGCTGCTCTAAAGGCCCTTCGAAGGTTTTTTCCTCAGGTGAATGGGAGGACAGCGATTGTCAGAACAAACCAGACAACTTAGTAGCCAAAACCTACAGAGACCATCGGGGAAGCCACCATTTTGGCTCTAACAGCTGTAGTGAAGGACATTGTTGCCTGGCAGGGCCGAATCTAACCTGATCCCCCTGAAGGCAATGTACATCCCAGGGTGGACAACCTTCTTGTGGCTAGTGTAGGAAGGGACATTCCGTCTGCGGTGAGCTTTCAACTGAGGAAGGGGACGTTCAATTAGTACGTAAAATTCTGCAGTCAAAGCTGGCTGGACCTTTTTGTGTCACCTACCACCGTGGCCTCAACTCGATACTGGTCAGAGACACGGAATGATCAAGCATTGGAGGTATAAGCTATGTCAATTCCCTGGCTGCCGGGTCTTCTGTATGCATTTCCTCCCATTTCCCTTCTCACCAGGGAGCTACAGACGACTTGGGCTGGAGGAGAGTGTGAATCTGATGGCCTCTGATTGGCCCAGAAGAGTCTGGTTTTTCACCATTATGTGCTTGTCGTCTTGCCAGTTTTTTTTCATTTTCCAACCCTCCCGTCTCCCTTGCTTATTTCAACCTAATGTGGAAAGCATTACAGCTTCTGCATCTCACACGCTGGGCCTGGAGAGGGCTGGTTGTGAAGCGGAGTTTCTCGTCTGATGCTGTACTCTCCTTACAACAGTCCAGGAAGCCTCCTACCCTCTCTTCATATGCAAAGCATTGGAGGAACACTTGATGTAAAGGAAAGTATTGATGTGCTATTGATCTGTGATCCTTTTAGAATTCTAGATGATTTATCTGAGGGATTTCGAAGGGTCCGTCCCCCTCATCCTGATCATCATCACAGTGGGCAACCATTAAAGGTTAAAGTTGCTCCATTGGTTAGAAGATTTCTGCAAGTTTTAGAGTGGAGAGTGATCACCCGGCGGTACTACCACCACAGGATCTCCTTAAAGTTTTAAAGGGTCTTCAACTGTCTCCTTCTGTCCCTCTAGAGTTGGCATCCCTCCAATGGCTAAAGGGTAAGGGGGTTTTCCTGGTGGCAATTACATAAAGTAGGCGATTGGGTGATTCGGGGTGTTACTTTCCTCTTTCCGATCATTAGAGACTTCCCAGACAGAGTAAATTTGAAGTTAGACGCTTTGAGAAGTTCATTTCCAGCCCCATTTACATCATGAGGTTTTTCTTCCAGTTCTTCAGTTGGACACGGATCTGAAATACCGTGGCCTTTGGATATAAGATCTCTTCAGATCAATTTGGAAAGAGCAAAAACATTTGAAGGGTCAGAATGCCTATTTATTTCCTGTGGTCCTGCTAGAAAGGGGCAACCCCCCTCCACTTCCCCCCTATGCAGACAGGCAGTAGCTCACGCGTTTGCCTCTATGCGGGGTTCCTATTCCTGGAAATATCCAGGGAAGATCTTCCAGAGGGGCGGCAGCCTCTTGGGCAGAGACGAATGGCGGCCGCTTCTAGAAATCTGTCGGGCAGCAACATGGTCAAACTCTGATAAAGCATTTTCATTTGGATTTAGGAAATTATTAAACAAATTTCGGTTCAGGTGAGTTGGAGTATGTTACGAAGTAAATAACATTGAAATATTGCTAACATGTAATGAAATTGCCTTTTGGCAAATTAAATCCATTCGAATTATTAGTGAGCGTATCCTAAAATGACTGGTAATCTCCATTCCCCTGATCCAAGGTCCTTCCTGTCAGAGTGCTGGTCCTCTTTACCCCTGCCTCCAGTATTTCTTTTTCATTCGTTACAGCTCAATGATTGGCAGGAGGAAGTGGAGGGGAGGAGCCTCTTGTGCATGTAAAGAGAGTGATTTTCTTATTGAAATAAAATAAATACTGAAGCTTAGCAGTAGGCTGTCTAGAAGTGTGGGATGGACTTGCACAGCAGGGACTGTGGCGGGGAAGGCTATGGATAAGGATAATAATAATAACACAATGTATAAAGTGCAGATTTGTGAAAGTGTCCCAGAGCTGATAAGGTCTAGCTACGAAAAGAGCCCAGAAAGTCTAAAGGAAACTCAGAAACTCTCTAAATGTTGAGATTTTTCCACAATAACAGCTCTATCCGAGACTGTCTGAGGTGCAGCAGAAGAGAGTTCCATAGCTTGGGAGCCAGAAAACGAAATGAACTGCTGTCCCCAATACGAACTGTCTTTCTTAATTGTGGGGACTTCAGGCAGCAGAGCCCCTGAAGACCTCAGACACCTCAGGGAGAGGTAGAGTTTGAGGAATCGGTGAAGACAGCTGGCACCCAATGTGTTAGAGGCCCTGTAACAACAGCAAAGGGCCTACGGAGATTACTGGTAAGTGATGAGTTCATTCTCTCCTGAAAAGTGCATGGCTCTGTGGTATACACTCTTGGGGGCTGATTGCGAATGTGGTGGTCCGGTGGACCGCCAAACCCGCGGTGGTGGTGCGGCTACCACTGCCACACATGTTGTCCGCCCACCGCATTTCCAGTTGAGTGGTCGGACTGCCACAGGACCGCTGCTACGACCAGGAATCTGCGATCCCTGGCGGTCTTAGGCCCGCAATATGCTGGTGGTGCCACTGCGGCACTGTCAAGCATATTACGAGCTTCCTCACCGCCACAGGTGAGCTGCCATGAAAAGTGTGGCAGTGAGGAAACTAAGGGGGCCCTCCTCAGGGCCAGGGGATGCAACCGGGAAAGGCACATGTTGTGCCCCCTGTATGCATGCGCCTCCAGTTCCTGCACGGCATGCAGGAACGCGCTGTAGTGCTCCCATTGCGGTGCCTTTCTAAGGCTCGGATAGGAGCCTTTGAAAGGCACTACGTGTGGGTCCGCCACCGCAGGATCGCCCGACCTGTGCTCCAATCGGAATACGGCGGGCGGCCAGACTGCGCGTTTGGCGGTCTTGGAGCGGGGTTCCGGCGTGGCGGCCCGCTCCAAGATGGCCAAACTCGTACTCGGGCCCTTAGTACTGACATCATCTGTGATCCGCGGGGTTCAGCTCGAGTTCGTATCCCTGCAAGGCTAGCTCAGCTGTCCATTAGATGGAGTGACACCACCTGGCACTTACAGCGCTTAGAAACAACAGTGAGGTATGAGGTGCTACATAAAATGTCATCAATATTAGCAGCTCCCACAAAAGCAAGGAATTGAAAAAAGGAGTTATATTGGTTTATTTGAAGGCACCCCGCTATCACTAGGGGACGCGAAAGCGTCGGAAGTCATTCTTGGAAAGATCAACCCACAGGGGGCACCAGCAGGGGGGGGGGGGGGGGGGTGAGATTTAATTGGCGCGACCCGCCTTGATGTGAATGCGGTATTTACTAACTTTCACACGGCACCATTTTTAATTAGTTCGCCAGTTATCTTCCTCCGTCTGGCCGTCCATCTGCGCTGTCTGTCCCCCGACGGAGCCTTTGTGCTGCTGATCAGCAACAGCGGATCCGTCTACGCGCTGCTGATGCAAGCGGAGGGGGAACCTGGACAGGAAATGGGGGGACAGCCATCCTTAGAAGCTGGCCGGCCTCGACCTTCTCACCCGTCTGAGGCTTTTTTTTTTAAACATTAACATTCATTCAGCATTCGGTAGGGATGGAGGTGTGTTTGTAAAGGGGAGTTCTCCCTGGGGCTCATAAGGCGCAGTGCATGGTGGGAAAGGGTCGGGAGACAATTCGAGTTTATGCGCAGAGGAGGCATAGAGCATTCCTTCTGTGCGGGGCCCAAATGACACCACATATCACTAGAGGGGGGGGGGGGGGGGTGGACTCAAAGTATGTGAAGGCTAAACGCGAGGCAATACGTGCCGACGTCACAGGAAGTGATGTCACCACTCTATCACACCCATGACTTTGTAAGCATTGGGTAGGTTTTACATAACATGACAGTCTGATGTTGTGTGTATTAACCAAGTAAGAATTCTGGTCAGCTAAGAATGTTTTGGAACGTCCCTACAGGCTTAAGACACTGTCTTTGTTTTTAAACATCTTCTTTGTTTGAAGTTTACATTGAAACCCAGTTAATACGTTTTAATAAAGCTCAGTGGGTTGACTACTCACTGCTAAGATCTATAGGCAGTGCTTTAAGTGGGATGAAAAAACTGGGGGGTCTCTCAAAGGGGCGTGGCCAGTGTAATTAGGGGCGCAGCTTTAAATCCCTTACACAAAAAATCTGTGCTTAGCATAGTGTGCTGCCCGACTTGTATTTTGCTCTTTCTGTCATTGCATCCAGATATTTGATACAAGTAACATCATACCTACATTAAGCAAGGGATATTGGCTTTGTCAATGGTTGTTACTTGCAGAAGATAAATAAACAGCAAATATGGCTTGTATATAATATTGAAAAAGCTTTGACTTAAAGCCCTGGTGACACCACCACAATGTTGCTGCTCCTGCGTTTCAGAAAGAGAAGGGAAATCCAGAAAGAAAATGACTCTTAAAGGATTTCCCTTCCCCCACAACGCTCACCTGGCATGACGTCATGCTGTAACTTCTGCACTAGTGAGAAGTGAGCAGTGTGAGCAGAGCACATCCATGTGCCTGCTGTTTCGAAACGGGTCTCTATCAGGCTTTGTTTTGCGCCCTGGCACTTTTTTCCGGACTGCAGTGACAGCAAACAGCTGTCACTGCAGTCTGGGGAAAAAAACGTACTGTCTGTGTCAGGGCTCAAAACACAGCCCGATAGAGACCCGTTTCGAGGCCCCCTGGAAAAAACTGCCGGTGCTCAGACCCCTTGAGACCCGGCCCACTTAAAGCCCTGTCTATAGGTGACCAATGACAAATTGAAATCAATTTCAAATTCTGGCAGAGTCAACTGAGCCTTTCATCCTTACAATGTCAATGACATATGTGCCAAGTTAGAGTGGGAAATAATTGGAAATACCATTCTCTATATACAGTACGTTGAAGTTGAAAGGTTTTATAAAGCGCTCTAACACCATGCGGTTTCTTGGCGCTGCAGACGGATAGCACTGGGGGGAGCAGGAGGATTACTGCGGCGGATAAGCTTGGGAGAAAAGATGAGTTTTTAGGGCTTTGCGGAAGTCCATGTAGGTGGGGGTGGACCTAATGGCAAAGGGAAGGGCATTCCAAAAAGGGGGGGGCAAGGGTGGAAAACCTCATGCCTCAGAATTTTTTCCTCCGATACCAAGGGACGCTAAGGAAAAACTGAGTGGAGGAGCGTAGGCTTCTGTTGGGAACGTATGCACTGATCTTGGCATTAATAAAGTCTGGGGCAGTGTGAGGTTCCGTGACATTCGTAACGATGCTTTTGACTCGTTCGAATATGGACGAGTTTGGTATCTATGAACCGCAAATGACGAGTTTAGTGGGTGTACGCGTTTTCGTTACGCTAGCCTGAATCGTTCGTCCTATTCGTGGGTTTCTTCATCTGAACCCACGGGTTCCATTTTAGATACAGCATCCATTTTGTCTCTTGCCCTCAAGTAGCCAGCAAACGGACACTGTCCGCTTCGTGACCCTGGGATTCCCAAACTCTTGCGGAAGACACGTGTTCCTTTGAGGGTGTCTTTATGATGAGGGGGATGACACTGTAAAGGCAGATGGCCTCGCTCGAGGCTCATCTTGCCGTGCCGGTCTATTGTTTCAGCCGTGCATGCATTAGGCACGAGTCCTTTGATCCTGCAATCGTGCTTCCGCTATTGCCCCTACACTCTTTCTCTAGATGTTTCTGTCTTCCTTGCACCTGTTTCTGTTTCTTCCTTAAACTCGTTTACAGCCTGAATGGAATGTGCGTAATGGTGGGATAACGTACTTTTACAGTTGGGAACTGGCGATGTTACTGTAATTATGTTCCGGGCTCCTGAATACATGAAAGCGACCCTTCCGAAGTTTACTGTGGGAACTGAACTGTAACCTTTTGTTCACCATGTTGTGTTATGACCGAAAACTGTATGAAAGGAGCGATCCACTTTAGCAATTTGAAGCAGTCTCCTGGAACCTACACACGTTGTACTTCTTGTGACTTCTGTGTTCCCTGCAGTAAATAAACGCCGATCTTTGACGTCGAAGGAAGTGTCCCGTGTCTCTGTCATTTGTACGCCGGAACAGGTAACCCACGAAGGTTTCAGGTGTTGTCCCCTGGCACCGCTGGGCCTTAGAATAGCCCAGTCCTTCAAGTGCCAGCCAGAGCCATAAAGATCAGGCAGCCCATCTTGAATAAAGAACGCTCCAAGATGGGCAGCCAATGGAGGGATTTTAACAGAGGGGTAACTCGGTGAGACTTATGAAGTCTGTAGATAAGGCGGGCTGCCTGATTTTGAATTAATTGCAGGCGCCGGAGTTCGTAAGCAGGAATACCTACATACAGGCCATTGCCGTAATCAAGGGGAGATAAAATCATAGCAAGAAGGATGAGTTTAAGAGCTGTGACAGAAAACAAGCATTGGAAATGCAATAGGTCTCGCATTAGAAAAGTTGGAGCTATTGGTCCTGTAAATGACAAATATTTTATTTATTTGTTGGTTTTTAAAGTAGCTAAATTGATAGCTTTGTCATTTACAACGCCAATAGTTATAACTTTCGCGAATGTGACACCTATAGCATTTGGAATGCAACATGTTTTGTATTTACGTGACATAGATGGCAGCTCTGGTCGTTAGGCCACATCTCTAGAGAGCAGGAGAGTGCAGCAGGTGTGAGAGGGTGAGTGGGTGTGTGAGGGTGTGAGGGTGAGTGAGGGTGAGGGTGTGTGAGGGTGAGGGTGTGGGTGTGTGAGGGTGAGTGAGGGTGTTTGAGGGTGTGTGAGGGTGAGTGAGGGTGTGTGAGGTGGTGAGGGTGAGGGTGAGGGTTAGGGGGTGTGAGGGTGAGGGTGAGAGGGTGACAGAGTGTGTGTGAGGGTGAGGGGATGAGGGTAAGGGTGTGTGAGGGAGAGGGGGTGATGGTGAGAGGGTGCGAGGGTGAGGGTGGGTGAGGGTGTGTGAGGGTGAGGGGGTGTGAGGCTGAGTGAGGGTGAGAGGGTTGTGAGGGGTGTGAGGGTGAGTGAGGGTGTGTGAGGATGAGGGGGTGAGGATGTGAAGGCGCGTTTGGCAGTGTATGTTTTAACGCTCGGAATATCATAATTAAACGTACGTAGCGTCACCAGAACTCATTTTGTTAAAAAAAAAAAAAAAAAGTAATAAAAAATTCGCAGTCTGTTGCTGTCCTTGCAAATCAGAGAAACACTGCACGGTAACAATTATTCACCTTCCTTTAAGTAGAGTACCTCGTCGGCCATCTTGGATCGGTTATTGATACCGAGGTCCAAACCATGTAGTTGGGGAATCTTACTAAGCCCTTTTTTTTATATCTACGGGGCACGGTAAGCAGCCAGTTCTAAGATGGCAGCTCCTGCGTGTGGCCCGCGTGTGGGCTCTGACTCTGACAGCAGCGAGGACCTGCAACGTTTTCGAGAAGCGACGTGGGTGGTGGCACCGGTGCGAGGTATCGTGGGGAGAAAAGGGGTGCATAGAAAATGTGGATGTGTTTGTACGGCGCTCAAGCGTTGAAACTGAGAAAGGACCAGAGTTGCAGGCAGAGATACAGAGGGTTAATCTATGTCAACCGACTGCGGCTGGTTGCGTCTTATTGTGGGAAATAATGGAAGGAACCAGGCTGGAATGGACTGCTTATCAGACGACCGTTTTGGAGTTTCATGAATTACGTCAAGGGGGTGTGACCGTGATGTGTTAATGAGCGTAATAAGTGGTGCAAAATATTGCTTACGGCCGCAGAACAGTGGTGGTCGTAATTCAAAAAGTTGAATGTTAACAGGTGTTTACGTGCTTGGAGTGGAGAAGAATGGTAATTAACTACATGCATACCTTGTAGTTCGTTTTACTATACTTTTTTAAATGTCCACGTCCTGCTAATACAAGATGGACCGCTCTGTCAACAAGAGAATGCTGTGCTTATAGCTGGTGTAGTTGATGTAAGAGAGCAATCTGTTCTGGGTTACCTAGCGGCCATCTTGGAGTGATGCAAAGTCACAGATAATGTTTAGGAAGGTGTGGACTTTGTGATCGTTGAGTGAGTTACGTGATGAACAATCAGATTTTTTGGGGTCAAAACATGTTGCAAAAGAAACGTGTAGGAACTTTGAATGAACCCTTACCTTTGTTTGCACAAAGGTTTATGTTCTCTACAGGATGCGAGTACAAGTAGGGAAGGCAGAGAAGGGGAGGGGGGAGGAGAGGAGAAATGCGACACAAACAAGACGGAGGGAAGGAAGATAAGGGGAGGGGGGAGGAGAAATGCGACACGGCGGGCAGGGGAGGGGGCGAGGGGGGAGGAGAAATGCGACACAAACAAGACGGAGGGAAGGCAGATAAGGGGAGGGGGGAGGAGAAATGCGACACGGCGGGCAGGGGAGGGGGCGAGGGGGGAGGAGAAATGCGACGTGCGGATGAGGGAACTGATGTGCACGCGCTTTTAAGCTCAATGCGCATGCGCATTGAGCTTAAAAGTCACGGGCACTGCAAGGAATCGCCACGATTCCTTGCAAGTTAGTTAAAGAGTGGTTAAGCCCCCATAGTCTCGCAAGCTCGATGCGCATGCGCATCGACAGGCGAGACCTAAAAAATGGGAGATTTTGCGTATGATTCTGAGAGACAAAAAACAGGATGAGACCACGCTGCTGATCTGGGGGCGCATGGAAAGGTCTTGACTGACTTTGATACCCAAAGTTTTTACGGAGGCAGAGGGTTGGTGGGAGGGACCAAGGGAAGGAGGCCAGAAGGCAGAGGTCCAGGGGCTAGAAGGGCCACCGGTAAGAACCAACTCCGTCTTATCGGGATTCAGTTTTAAGTGGTTGAAGTTCATCCAATCATAGATGAACGTCAGGGTAGATTGGAACTTTAGGATAGAGTCAGGGGAAGATGAGAGATTAAAAATGAGCTGAAGGTCGTCGGCATAGTTAAATACCGTGACCTCCATGTTTTGCAGGATGACTATAAGAGGATAGATATAGAGATTGAAAAGAAGAGGAGAAAGAGAAGAATTGAATAAACGTGCTATATAAATATTAGTTTGATTATTCTCAAGAAAGAAAGAGTCCTTGTCACTTCTGTGAAAGTAGAATCCTTTTCTTTCCCAACATTTTTTTGTAACTCCGATAAAAATGTATCAAAAAAGCATTCCTCAGCCCCTACACACAATGATCACCCTTGGGGTAACTGGGGAACGCTGTCACCCCGCTGAGGCCCCAGTTCACCATCTGAAGAATAAAGGGGCGGGACTTCCTTAGTGGACAAATAGAAGGTTCCACGGGTCTCAGTTTTTCACCCTTCTCCAAGATTCACTGGAGAGGGAGGGGAGTTAAAGGGCACCCAGGAAGGCCACACTGTGAAGCCCTCATCAGAGACAAAGGAGCGGAAGACGGGATATTGGACAGTAGTCGTGGGGGTCGGATGGAGGCTTGTTTCCAAACCAAAGGAAACACACCTGTGGAAAACATTGTGTTAAAGATATCGGGCAAAGTCGTAGAAATTATCTCTGGGGCTAATTTGAATATCTTGGGAGGGCAGTGGTCATAGGAGGACCCCGATTTGGCTCCCATGAGGAGAGTGGCCACTTGACCTGGGGTAGTGGCCGCAAATTCTGACAGAGGAAGATAGTCATGTACTGATTGAGATATCCACTCCCTGGTAGAAAAGTTGCTAGAATTATCAAATTTATTTAAGATCTCATTATGTTTCTCCTTGAAAGTGAAGGCCAGGGTGTTGCAGAACTGTTGACTATGGTTAGTGTCACTGGGCCCGATCCACAGAAGTAATCTGAGACAAAATCCTAAACTTACTACTTTTGGTATTCACAGAAGGCATTTATTAGTAGTAAAGTTAAGATTTTGTCTTAAGTCTGTCTTAAGTCTGTCCTAAGTTTGTCTTAAGTTTGTCTCAAGTCTGTCTTAAGTCTGTCTTAGGTCAAACTTAAGTCAAACTCAAGACAAAATCCTAACTTTACAACTACTAAATGCCTTCTGTGAATACCAAAAGTAGTAGGTTTAGGATTTTGTCTTAGATTAGTTCTATGAATCGGCCTCACTGTTCTTAGGGTTTGATGTGAGTTTGGTGACCACCTGGTAAAGTTCCTTGGTCGTATTGGATGCCTTCTCAATCAACAGTGTGTAGTAATTGCTACTCTCCTTGATGAGCGGTTTTTGCAACTAGGTAGTGCTAGTTTGTATGAGATTTTTTCTTGTACGAAACATTGTTTCCTCTAACTCCTTTCTATCCTTCTACAGGTTTGCTTTTCTTGCCTCAGGGCGTCCGTAAACCAAGGAGCTGAGGGTTCCTTTCTATTGGAGTATGTAGATTTAGGGGGAACAAGGTCACGGAAAGTGTCAATCAACAATCTGATTAATAGTTGGATGCTAATTCTGCATCAGAAGGGAGTATGAGTTGGTTATGACCCAATGTTTGAGATAGGGTCTCAGGGTTAAGTGTATTCCAACCTCTACTTGTAATGGGTTCAACTGGCTTGTGTTGTTGGTACTGTCTGCTTGGGCTTTCAATGTCAAAAATAATGGAACGATGATCTGGCCATACAAGTGGAGAGACCTTTATGATTTTTATGTAGGGATTACTGGTAAAGAGACCATCCAAAATGTGGCTTGCTAGATGTGTGGTCTCAGTTATGAGCTGATTGAGTCCTAAAGACTTGGAGATATCCAAAAGGGCGGCAGTATCTTTATCCTCTGTTGCTTCCCGGTGAAAATTAAAATCCCCTAGAATGGAGAAATTGTCCGATAGCAGACTATGTTCAGTTAATAATTGGAGAATTTTTATAAATGTAATTTTAGTCTGAGGTGGGCGATATATGAGAATTGCATTAAACAATTGCTGACTTTGATTGCCTAAATTAACTGAAAATGCCTCGCAGTCATTGGTAGAGACCACGTTGCAGGTAGCTGTTAATTCGTACATACACAGAACTATGCGCACAATTATGGGACCTTGGTGTATAGGGACTGGGTCTTCCTACCACCTTAGTGCCCACGAGCCCAGGACCGACCAGCTATAGTGTCTGACTTGAACTCCTACTCACTCACAGAGAAACAAATGATTAGACACCTCAGAACACAACACTCCCAGATCTCTCAGGAATCGCGGTAGCAAGACCCACCCTTTCGCTTGCACTCTTGTCCTTGTCCACAGTAAGATCTGACAGAGACACGAAACAGTTTAAAATATTTATTTCAACTAACTTGCCCTAAAATGCAGTATACATGCCACAACAAGCAGGACATTGCATAGTACAAATATCGTCAGCATAGCAGCGAGTCCATTAAGGAAGATGTCATAATGAACAATAGAGAATAGACTGTAGTGCCTAACCTCCCTCCCCTGGCTAAGAATAAGTGTTATTATATATCAGACGATCTCTGGGCTTTGTCTGCAGACCCCATACCTTAGCCTCTAGATGGTAGATCTGCATCATAGGTGCTTTCTCACTCCTCTCCCTGGAAAGGTCCCTCTCCAAGTGTATGTTCCCCATGCATGTATCCTCATAGTATCAAAACATGAGTTTCCAGCAACAGCTGCATTGGTCTGTTGTGTCTAGGTGCTAGTGCCTGACCAGAACAGAATAACAAGGGGCACTGTTTATCGACCTTGCTCACAATGTTCAGACTAGATTCCAGGAACAGAATGAGAACGAAAACAGCAAACAGTTCTCATGTGAAAGGCACAAACAAAGTTGTTTGGAAAAATAAAGTCATCTAGTAACATGCGCCGAGCTGTATAATGGCTGCAGGGCTCATGCTCACTTAGTGATGTCGACAATGTCCCCACTGGCCACGAGACAATATATTAGCGCTGGACCGCCACCTCTCTTTAGCGGTCTATCCCACCGAAAGAGAGAGTATCCCTTAGGAACAGCTATGGCGAAGTCAGGGCTACAGGACTCATCTTCCCAAGTTTCGATAATAAATAGAACACACAGGTGTTCGACGGTCGGCCACGCCCCCCCACCCTCGTCTACTTAACGCGCTGATTGCGAGCGCGACAACAAAGATAACAGGTTCTCCTGAGGCGGAAGCCGGGAGACAGAACGCTTGATAACTTTTAACTCTTACTGTATATTGTGTTTTTAAACTTTATTTGTACTCCCTGGGCACTTTAAAAACTGTACCTGCACTCACAACTCTGCTCCTGCGTAGCGGATCTATCGCTGCCGCGGCTTCTATTCTCCTTCTGACGCCATTCACGGGGATTCCCAAGGCCACGCCCATGACGGTCGGCCACGCCCCCCCACCCTCGTCTACTTAACGCGCTGATTGCGAGCGAGACGACAGAGATAATAGGTTCTCCTGAGGCGGAAGCCGGGAGACAGATCGCTTGATAACTTTTAACTCTTACTGTATATTGTGTTTTTAAACTTGATTTGTACTCCCTGGGCACTTTAAAAACTGTACCTGCACTCACAACTCTGCTCCCGCGTAGCGGATTTATCGCTGCCGCGGCTTCTATTCTCCTTCTGACGCCATTCACGGGGATTCCCAAGGCCACGCCCACGACGGTCGGCCACAACCCCCCACCTTCCCCGTCACTTCCCTTATAAGATATGTGCATTTACCGGACGCGCAGCGGACGAGCGCAGCGGGCGCGCCTAAGGCAAGCCCGTCTGCGCCCGTCTGCGACCATTCCGCGGCCGGGGCCAGTCATGCTGCCGGTGAGGGTGCCTATAAGGGCAGGACTGTGTGGTCGCGGGAAGACCTGTGGGCTTTTAATACCACGGTTGACTGCAGCGCCCATAGGACAGACCTCTGGACTACTGCCCTTCCTCAGGCATGTGGGTCTTGTGGGTTGTCATTAGGAGCGCTGGACGATATGAGGGTCGTGGGGCATTTTAAACCCAAGCCACTGATTAGTAGAGGTCTCAGAGCGGGCCTTCTAAACTGTAGATCTCTAGCCAAGCATGCAGATGACATCTGGCTGCTACTGGAAGATCATGAATGGGATGTTCTGTTTTTAACAGAAACTTGGCTCAATGAGGACAATATGACCACCATCGCGCTGGCAGTACCCTCAGGGTATAAAATATGTTTTTCTAACCGAACAGGCGGTAGAAGAGGTGGAGGTGTGGCGGTTATTTTCAAAGAGCAGCTTACACTAACATCCTCCGCCCCTACCCTGATTCAGGGGTTGGAGGGGCTACCCTTTTGCTTTCAGGTGGGACCTCAGCTATCCCTAGCGGGGTTAGTTATATACCGCCCTCCAGGTGGGGAGAATCCCAACCTGAAAACTCTGATGGACATTATCGTTCAGAGCTCCCTCCTTTATCCTCAATTCCTCGTGGCCGGGGATTTTAACATCCATATGGATAAGGAGGACTGCGTCCCTGCAGAGTTATTGAGGTCCACATTAAATGCAGCCAATCTGAGACGTATCAATGATGGCCCCACGCACAGAGCGGGCCATACGCTTGACTTAATCTTCTCCAATATTAACAATGTAGTGGCCGAGGCACCATTACCCCTAGTCTGGTCAGACCATTCACCTATCCCATTTAAACTAAATTTAGGGGTTGATAGACCTACGACAAGTAAGTGCTCCTTTGTGAAGAGAAACTGGAAGAAGCTAATCCCTGCCACCATGGGCCCAGCTCTGGCTCAGAATATTCCTATTCTTACTTCGAATGTCAACACAGATGCACAGCTGTTTAATGACTGGATTGGGAATATGGTGTCATCCATTGCACCGGCAATACACGCAATATCTAAGCGGGACTCACCTTCTGCTCCCTGGTTCTCTCAGGACCTTAGAGGAGAGAAGGCAGCGTGTAAAAGGCTGGAGCGGCTTTGGAGGGCAAACTACGGGCCCCTAGAAAAAGCCTGCTTTAAGGAAGCTTCCAAAAAACTGAAGAAGGCCGTTAGAAAGGCAAAAAAACTGTTCCATGCAGAATCAATTCAGCAGGCAGAACACTAGAGTGAAGAAATCTTTAAGGTGGTACAGTCCTTTTTTAAACCAAGGTGTATTGAGAGGGAAGTTCCCCCGTCGATCACTCTGTGCGATAGCATTTCAGATTTCCTTGACTATAAAATTATGCAAGTCTATGAGTCCTTCGGACCGGAGAAGAAAACAGTGAAATCGGACCGGGCTGTCAAAGTGGTGGCTGGTGACACTTTGGCACAATTCCAGCCGATAGCTCTGGGCGTGGTTATGCAGGAACTAAGCCGCTGTAAGTCTGGGTCACCGGACGACCCCTGTCCACCTAAACTCTGGAACACTATAGCTGATTTTGTGGCTCCCACAATACAGCAGATTTGGAATATGTCCATTTCCTCCGGGGTGTTTCCGAACTTATGGAAACATGCTACTCTCCTGCCGCTAAAGAAAAAATCAAATGGGAATCCCAAGGACCTCAGTAATCTCCGTCCGATTTCTATGCTGGCAGCACCGGGTAAAATGCTGGAAAAAGTAATCCAGCGCCAGCTAAGTAAATTCATTGAAGAAAACAGGATATTGCATGAGACGCAATCAGGCTTTAGGCCTGGTTTCAGCACTGAGACTGCTCTTATTGAGGTGGCAGAGTCAGTGAGGTGGACGATGGATTCAGGAGACTCAGCGATGCTGGTGCTCCTGGATCTGTCGGCCGCTTTTGATACGGTCGATCACGCTAGGCTGCTGATGCGATTGGTTGAGATAGGCATTCAGGACCAGGCACTGGGGTGGATACAGTCGTATCTGACTCAGAGAACACAGAAGGTGGCGCTGGGGACCATCTCTTCATCACCCAAGGCCCTCAGCTGTGGCGTCCCTCAGGGGTCGGCACTCAGCCTACTATTATTTAATATATACCTGGCTCCACTTTTCACGTTGATTGCCAATTGGGGGGTCAAAGCAATCTCATATGCCGATGACACCCAATTGGTGTTTCCATACTCGGAGGTGTCGGAGGCGTCCTTTTCGAGTTTCAAGGGCTGTCTCCAAGATGTGGCATGCTGGATGAACACAAACAAATTAAAACTGAATGCAAATAAGACGGAAGTGATCTTTTTTGGCAAAGGCCCCGCTCCACCCTCAGAATTTTGGTGGCCGGCAGAGATGGGACAGGCCCCTTCGCCTAGCCTAACAGCAAAAAATCTGGGTGTGCGGTGGGATGACAGCTTGTCATTTGCCTCGCACATCCAGCAAGTAGTTGGTTGCTGTCTGAGCAAGCTGAGGAATCTTCGTAAGATTCTGCGACTACTACCAGAGGGTTGCCGAAAAACAGTAATCCATGCCACAGTGACATCTAGGCTGGATTACGCAAACGGCCTCTATCTGGGCTTACCTAAGTACCTAATTCAGCGGCTGCAACTGGTCCAAAATGCGGCTGCGAGGCTGCTAATGCGAATCCCTTTCAAGCATTCGGTCTCTCCGCATCTTCTTTCACTTCACTGGCTACCTGTAGCCAGCAGAATAAAATTTAAGGCACTTACGCTGGCCTTCAGAGCTTTGTATGGCACCTGCCCAAACTATCTGAAAACTCGACTGCCGAGATATACTCAGGCCCGCTCTCTTCGCTCCAACGACCGCGTTCAGCTTGCAGTTCCACGAGCAAAAAGGGCTCGGTTGGGAGGTCGAACTTTTTCTGCCAATGTGGCGGCACTCTGGATCACCTTGCCCCCAGCGCTTCAGCAGGCTCCCTCTGAGCTATGCTTTAAGCAGATGATGAAGACCTGGTTTTTCACCCAACCGCGCTAGGCGCAAAAATCTAGCCCTCATGGTCAAACCTGTTCTTTTCAGCGCCGGGACACCTCCTTGTGAGGTAGCTGTTCGCGCTCTACAAAATGCCGTATTATTATTATTATTATTATTATTCAATGTCTATTAAATCAGAAATTTCCAACTTAAGTTTGGGCAGGGATCGGGCATTGATTAATGCAAAATGCAATTTAGTTTCCCTTTTATTAACGTGGATTAAGTCATGTGTGTTAGAACATGGACAAAGGACCGGGCTTGCAGTTTGAACATGTGAATTAAGCTCGGTCTGTCTGTGAGGTCAAGCATAGGCAGACACACTGAGGGGAGCGTGCTGGAAGTAAAGCTTTGAGTGCCTTACCTGAATATTTGATTGGAGCTTCGAAATGGGAGGAAGTAGGTCCAGGGGTCTTGCCTTAGGCATGCCGCGGCACATCTGCTGCACACAGAAAGGAACTGAAGGCTCCTGTGCACCCGGAACCGAAGGCTCACACACTCCAGAAAGAAACTCAAGGCTCCTGTGCTCTAGGAAGGAACAGAAGGCTCCTGTGAACCAGGAAGGGACTGAAGGGCCATGTACTCCAGAAAGGACATGGAAGCTCCTTTCCTCCAGAAAGGTACTGAAAGCTCCTGTGCTCCAGTATGGAATTGAAAGTTCCTGTGCTCTAGAAAGGACCTGAGAACTGAAAAGGCCAGTGCATCAGAAAGGAACTGAAAACTCCCTTGCTCCAGAAAGGATCAGAAAGCTTCTGCTTCCCAGAAAGTAACTGCAAGCCCCAGTGCTCCAGAAAGGAATTGGAAGCTTCTGTCCTCCAGAAAGTAACTGAAAGCTCCTGTGTTCTAGAAAGGACCTGAAGCATCAGGAACTTTAGAAAGGAACTAAAAGATCATGTGGCGCAAAAAGGAACTGAAAGCTTCTGTGCTCCAGAAAGGAACCGAAAGCTCCTGTGCTCCAGAAAGGAACTGAAAGCTCCTGTCCTCCAAAAAGGAAATGAAAGCTCCTGTCCTCCAGAAATGAACTGAAATCTCCTGTCCTCCAGAAATGTACTGAAAGCTCCTGTGCTCTAGAAAGAATATGAAAGCTCCTGTGCTCCAGAAACGAACTGAAATCTCCTTTGCTCCTGCAACTGAAGGCTCCTGTGCTCCAGAATGGAAGTGAAAGCTTATGTTTTCCAGAAAGGTACTGAAAGCTCCTGTGCTCCAGTATGGAATTGAAAGTTCCTGTGCTCTAGAAAGGACCTGAGAACTGAAAAGGCCAGTGCATCAGAAAGGAACTGAAAACTCCCTTGCTCCAGAAAGGATCAGAAAGCTTCTGCTTCCCAGAAAGTAACTGCAAGCTCCAGTGCTCCAGAAAGGAATTGGAAGCTTCTGTCCTCCAGAAAGTAACTGAAAGCTCCTGTGTTCTAGAAAGGACCTGAAGCATCAGGAACTTCAGAAAGGAACTAAAAGATCATGTGGCGCAAAAAGGAACTGAAAGCTTCTGTGCTCCAGAAAGGAACTGAAAGCTCCTGTCCTCCAAAAAGGAAATGAAAGCTCCTGTCCTCCAGAAATGAACTGAAATCTCCTGTCCTCCATAAATGTACTGAAAGCTCATGTGCTCCAGAAAGAATATGAAAGCTCCTGTGCTCCAGAAACGAACTGAAATCTCCTTTGCTCCTGCAACTGAAGGCTCCTGTGCTCCAGAATGGAAGTGAAAGCTTATGTTTTCCAGAAAGGAACTGAAAGCTCCCATGCTCCAAAAAGGATGAGAACGCTTCTGTTATCCACAAAGGAACTGTAATCTCCTGTGCTCCAAGAATTGGAAGTGTCTATCCTCCAGAAAGTAACTGAAATCTACTGTGTTCTAGAAAGGACCAGACGCTTCAGGCACTTTAGAAAGGAATTGAAAGCTCCTGTGCTGCAGAAAGGAACTGAAATCTCCTTCAGCTCCAGAAAGGAACTGAAAGGTCCTGTGCTCCAGAATGGAACTGAACGGTCCTGTCCTTCAGTAATGCACTGAAAGCTCCTGACTCCAGAAAGATATATGAAAGCTCCTCTGCTTCAGAAAGGAAATTAAAGCTCCTTTGTTCCAGAAAGGAACTGAAAGTTCCTGTGCTCCAGAAAGGAGGTAAAAGCTCCTGTGCTCCAGAAAGGAGCTGGAAATACCTGTGGTCCAAGTACCGAAGGCGTCTGTGCTCCAGAAAGGAACTAAAAGCATGTGTGCTCCAGAAAGAATATGAAAGCCCCTGTGCTCCAGAAAGGAACTGAAAGCTTCTTTTCTCCGGCAACTGAAGGTTCCTGTGCTCCAGAAAGGAACTGAAAGCTCCTGTCCTCCAGAAAGGAACCGAAGACTTCTGTGCTCCAGAAAGGAACTGAAAGCTCCTATGCTCCAGAAAGGAACTGAAAGCTCCTGTCCCCCAGAAAGGAACTGAAGGCTTCTGTGCTTCAGAAAGGAACTGAAAGCTCCTATGCTCCAGAAAGGAACTGAAGGGCCATGGTGCCCAGAAAGGAACTGAAAGCTCCTTTTTTCCAGAGAGGACCTGAAGGCTCAGGCAATTTAGAAAGGTACTGAAAGCTCCTGTGCTCCAGAAGAGACCTGAAGGCTTAGGCACTTCAGAAAAGAACTAAAAGCTCCTGTGCTCCAGAAAGGAACTGAAAGCTCCTGTCCTCCTGGAACGGAAGGCTCATGATCTCCACAAAAGGACTGAAGGCTCATGAACTTCAGAAAGGAACTGAAAGCTCCTGTGCTTTACAAAGGACCTGAAGTTCCAGACACTTTAGAAAGGAACTGAAGGTTCCTGTGCTCCAGAAACGAACTAAAGACCCATGCACTCCAGAACGGAACAGAAAGCTCTTTTGCCCCAGAAAGATCCTGAAAGCAGGGCCAAACTGGCCATAGTGAGCACCAGTCATTTCCCCGGTGGGCCGCCAGGGTGGTGGCCGGTTTTGTACCCCAGGGGGGTTGTTTTTGTTACCGGGGCTGGGTTCGCAGCATGGCTGCAATATCGGCCCACTGTAACAAGAGCAGCAGCAGTCCCTCCTCTCTTGATACAGTTTCAGTTCCCAGTCCGGCTGTGCCTGAAAGATCAGACACTTTAGGATGGAACTGAAAGCTCCTGTGCTCCAGAAAGGAACTGAAACCTCCTGTGCTCCAGAAAGGACCTGAAGGCTCAGGCACTTGTTGAAGGAAATTGAAGCCCTTGTGCTCCAGATAGGAACTGAAAGCTCCTGTGCTCAAGGAAATGAAGACTCGCGCCCTCCAGAAATGAACTGAAACCTACTGTGCACCAGAAAGGAGCTGAAGGCTCCTGAAAGGCTTGGGCATTTTAGAAAGGAACTGAAAGCTCCTGTGCTCCAGAAAGGAACTGAAGGCTCAGGCACTTTAGAAAGGAACTGAAAGCTCCTGTGCTCTAGGAAATGAAGACTCATGCCCTCCAGAAATGAACTGAAACCTACTGTGCACCAGAAAGGAGCTGAAGGTTCCTGTGCTCAAGGAACTGAAGGTGTCTGTGCTCTAGAAAGGAGCTGAAGGCCTGGGCATTTTAGAAAAGAACTGAAAGCTCCTGTGCTCCAGAAAGGAACTGAAAGCTCCTGTGCTCCAGGAAGGAACTGAAAAGCCATGGACTCCAGAATGGAACTGAAAGCTTGTGTGCTACAAAAAGGAATTGAATGCTCATGCACTTTACAAAGCAACTGAATGCTCATGCACTTTCGAAAGGAACTGAAGGCTCATGCACTTTACAAAGGAAGTGAAAGCTCCTGTGTTCCTGACATGACCTGAAGGCCCATGGGCTCTAGAAATGAACTGAATGTTTCTGAACTTTGAAAGAAACTGAAATCCTCTGCAATCCAGAAATAAATTGAACATTCTTGCACTCCAGAGAGGATCTAAAATCTCTTGTGCTCGGGCACGTTGCCAGGTATTGTTGGAAAATGCACGGGGGACGCGGATAGTGTGAGTGTGGCATTACCACAGAACCTGGAATACCAGCATTGGGCACTACAGTGCTTGCACCTGACCTGGTGCTCCTTGCAGACTCATATTGAAGGCCTGGATGGTTCTGACAGCAGGACGGAACCGTTACAAGATTTTATCTCCCCACTGTGACACTACCCTGCCCCAGTGATGTTCCCCCTGCTCTTCAGACCACATGTTGGGTCCTATTTTGGGACAAAATACATCAGTGTGGAGCACAAGATGGAGGTCAGGCAGGAAGTGGAGCAGTGTCTCACTGATCATGTACTCTGGGGATGAAGAATTCTAGCCGTGGGTTGCTGACCTGTGCTATGGTAATGAGGATTAAGATTATTCGGTTTGTACCAGTCTCATGATGCAGCCATTCCTCCCTTTCCACAGAGAGTCCCCAAACACCACCAAAGCCACTCATTGTCGTGCGGGGCAGCTACCTCCTTTCTAGGAGAACTCCCTCAGCCTGGGTCAAGATACGTCTGAACCAACCAGAAGCTCAATCTTCTGGGAAGAGCTCCTCTTAGTCCACATTGATTCCAGGGCTGCAGCTTCTCTAAGACACTGTGCTGGACTGGTGTACACGTGTCTCAGACTGCTGGAGATGGTGTTTGTAGTGTCTTGTGAGTTAGAGATGACAGGACTGTTTTGGATCCTGACAGGCACCGTAAAACAGTGATGTCATTGCGTGGGGGATAGAATTCATGATGTAGAATGTTCAGCTCATGATTACACATTGAAGAATAAAGACGTGTAATAGCAAGCTCCGCGTGTTGCATGGTGATTTGCATGTACCCAGGCTGGAGTTGGATGCAACAGCATTATGGGATGATGGCTAGGTAGAAGGTCTATGAACAAAAGAAGGGGGTTCCCCGTGGGTTACTTACTGATATAGGCAGGCCAAAGGGGGGAAGAAACAACTGTAAATAGAACAAGAGAAAGCACGCTGCCTTGGGATATAAGGGCCCTAGCTAGAGGGTCCCAAATTAGTATAAGAAGGGGTGATTAACCTGGGAGTTGACACTGCGCACAAAACACACAAGGTCAAACCAAAAGGACTCAACAGAGCATATTCAAAATATATATTTTTTTATTTTCTTTAAATATATTTTTCTTCTTTTTAGAATAAAGATGTCAAAAAAGTATAAAAATAGAACAGTACTTTCAATCTACATGATACAGTAGGAACATCAAAAAGACAGATACTGATATGGGGACAATAGTGAAAAAGGAGAATTGTGCTACATTCAAACCTGCCCAGTACCAGCCATACTTCAGACACACTATTAGACTAACTTATATAGGTAGAAGGTCTACACAGGTTATGTTCCATTTAACAGATTTAACCTTTTTCATGCGTTGGACGGCCCCTGGCTGTCCAACGTCACGGTGGGCATGTGCGGAGGACGGCCGGGGGCTGTCCGAACCACGTACGCTTAATTTTTTTCAGCACTGCGGTGGAATGTCCACTGCGGCGAAAAGGATACATCAAACATTTAAAAATAAAAATAAAACAAGCTCACCTTCTGCCTGCCGCCCAATGCTCTTCTCTGTGTCCTCTTCTCGCTGTAGCACAGGTTCCCAGGGTCCCCTGTGGCTAATCCTGATGCTGCTTTCATGTTGAAAAGCAGCGTCAGGATTGGCCTGAGCACTGGGACTTTAGTTTGCACTCCCAGAGAGACCGGGAGCCTGTGCTTTGCTGTCTCTAACTCAGCAAAACAGCTGGATTCAAGATAGCTCAGTGGGCATGTGGATTTGGCCAGCCTGAGGCGGCCGGACAAACCCACATGCGCACTGATAGCAGTGCTGCCCACCACTCCCTCTCTAGACTGCCCCGCAATGGCCCCGCCCCCCAGGACGCAGAACGTACAACTTGAAAAATAAAACGATAATGAGCTTAGTTTATTATCAGTTCATTTTTCTACTTTTGAGGGTGGCGGGGGCGACGCTCCTCCGCCATATTGGCGGAGCCGCCACTGCTCAAGGCCATAGAAGTGTGTGTAGGGAAAAGGTGCAACCATTGATTGCACCCAAGCCTTTTCTTGCAGAGTAATTCCATTGGAGGAACCCTCAGACTTCATGATTGGAGGACCACTCAGTCTTCATGATTGGAAGAACCCTCAGACTTCATGATTGGAGGACCCCTCAGATGATTGGCGGACCCCTCAGACTTCACGATTGGAGGAGCCCTCAAACTTTATGATGGGAGGACCCCTCAGACTTCATGATTGGAGGATCCCTCAGACTTTATGATGGGAGGACCCTTCGGACTTCATGATTGGAGGACCCCTCAGACTTTATGATGGGAGGACCCCTCAGACTTCATGATTGGAAGAGCATCAGATGATTGGAGGAGCTCTCAGACTTTATGATTGGAGGACCCCTCAGACTACATGATTGGAGGACCCCTCAGACTTTATGATGGGAGGACCCCTCAGACTTTACGATGGGAGGACCCCTCAGACTTTATGATGGGAGGACCCCTCAGACTTCATGATTGGAGGAGACCTCAGATGATTGGAGGATCCTTCGGACTTCATGATTGAAGGACCCCTCCGACTTCATGATTGGAGGACCCCTCAGACTACATGATTGGAGGAGCCCTCAGACTTCATGATTGGAGGACCCCTCAGACTACATGATTGGAAGAGCCCTCAGACTTCATGATTGGAGGAGCCCTCAGACTACATGATTGGAGGACCCCTCAGACTACATGAATGGAGGACCCCTCAGACGACATGATTGGAGGACCCCTCAGACTACATGATTGGAGGAGCCCTCAGACTACATGATTGGAGGACCCCTCAGACTTCATGATTGGAGGAGCCCTCAGACGACATGATTGGAGGACCCCTCAGACTACATGATTGGAGGAGCCTTCAGACTACATGATTGGCGGACCCCTCAGACTTCATAATTGGAGGAGCCCTCAGACTACATGATTGAAGGAGCCCTCAGACTTCATGATTGGAGGAGCCCTCAGACTACATGATTGGAGGAGCCCTCAGACTACATGATTGGAGGACCCCTCAGACTTCATGATTGGAGGAGCCCTCAGACTACATGATTGAAGGAGCCCTCAGACTTCATGATTGGAGGAGCCCTCAGACTACATGATTGAAGGACCCCTCAGACTACATGATTGGAGGAGCCCTCAGACTACATGATTGGAGGACCCCTCAGACTACATGATTGGAGGACCCCTCAGACTACATGATTGGAGGACCCCTCAGACTACATGATTGGAGGAGCCCTCAGACTACATGATTGGTGGACCCCTCAGACTACATGATTGGTGGACCCCTCAGACTACATGATTGGAGGACCCCTCAGACTTCATGATTGGAGGAGCCCTCAGACTACATGATTGAAGGAGCCCTCAGACTTCATGATTGAGGAGCCCTCAGACTACATGATTGAAGGACCCCTCAGACTACATGATTGGAGGAGCCCTCAGACTACATGATTGGTGGACCCCTCAGACTACATGATTGGAGGAGCCCTCAGACTACATGATTGGAGGACCCCTCAGACTACATGATTGGAGGACCCCTCGGACTACATGATTGGAGGAGCCCTCAGACTACATGATTGGAGGACCCCTCAGACTACATGATTGGTGGACCCCTCAGACTACATGATTGGAGGAGCCCTCAGACTACATGATTGGAGGACCCCTCAGACTACATGATTGGAGGACCCCTCGGACTACATGATTGGAGGAGCCGTCAGACTTCATGAGTGCGCCACCAGAAGCAAGGAGCTAGCCTGGCACCACAAGAAGCGACGGGTCACACCGGATGTAATGAGTTGGGAGCTTGTGGCACGGGTGAAACGGATGCAGAAAACAGTTTCCAAATGTTTCTGCCGCTCCTTCCTCTGCGTGTCTGAACTTCGTAAACATCTCTCTGAAAGGATGCCAAGCAGCTAATTGAGGCACCAGGGTGTTTTACTCGGCAGTGAATGATGGATGGCGGCCCAGGCTCGGGCTCCCCCCGCGCAGGGACATCAGTGGAAGAGGCACGAACACTTTCAAAGCCTGCTCGGGGGCACTCTCCACACATCTGGGAACGGTCCCTCCTTTCTGGCTGTGTGAAGATGTCTCTCCTCTTTCTCGACCGCTGTCTCTGTAAGTCCGATTGTTTCTCGTCCATCTTTCTGTTGGTCTCTTTGTATCTCTTTTGGTGTCCTTGATCAGCACTCTGCCTCGCCTTCTATTGCAGTCTCTCCAGCCTCTTCCCTTTACACCTCCCTCAGGTCTTGCTCAACCTCCCCCTCTCCCAAGTGTGGTCACATGTTCTCAGTTACTGTCTCTGTTCTCTGACTCTTTTCTTCTTTTTTCTTCTCTTCTCTTGCTCTACCTCTCATGCTCACAGTTTTATTCACACTCACTTACTCACTTCCCCTTGGCCTCTCATGCTTTTGCGCCCCCACCCTTCAATTAGCTCTTATTCCCAATCCCTTGTTCGGAATCTCACTTACCCACTCCCCCCTTGGCTGTTAAGTCTTTTGTTCTTCTCTCCCCTGTTCACATAGCTCTAACTCTCTCGCACTGTCACTTACCCCCCCCCCCCCCTTGGCCACTCACTCTGTTGTTGTTCTTTCTTCCCTTCTCTTACACTAGCTCTCATTCTACTGTCGTGTTTACACTCTCACTTACTTACTCCCCAATTACCACTCACTCTTTTATCTTCTCTCTTCCCTTCTCTTACACCAACCCTCTTTCTCACTCTGTTGTTTACACTCTCGCTCACCCCCTTTGACCGCTCACTCTTTTGTTCTTCTTTCTCCTCCTCTCTTACACCAACTCCTTTTCTCATTCTGTTGTTTACACTCTCGCTTACCCCCTTTGACCGCTCACTCTTTTGTTCTTCTTTCTCCTCCTCTCTTACACCAACTCTCTTTCTCACTCTGTTGTTTACACTCTCTCTCACCCCCTTTGACCGCTCACTCTTTTGTTCTTCTTTCTCCTCCTCTCTTACACCAACTCCTTTTCTCATTCTGTTGTTTACACTCTCGCTTACCCCCTTTGACCGCTCACTCTTTTGTTCTTCTTTCTCCTCCTCTCTTACACCAACTCTCTTTCTCACTCTGTTGTTTACACTCTCGTTCACCCCCTTTGACCGCTCACTCTTTTGTTCTCCTTTCTTCTCCTCTCTTACACCAACTCTCTTTCTCACTCTGTTGTTTACACTCTCGCTCACCCCCTTTGACCGCTCACTCTTTTGTTCTTCTTTCTCCTCCTCTCTTACACCAACTCTCTTTCTCATTCTGTTGTTTACACTCTCGCTCACCCCCTTTGACCGCTCACTCTTTTGTTCTTCTTTCTCCTCCTCTCTTACACCAACTCTCTTTCTCATTCTGTTGTTTACACTCTCGCTCACCCCCTTTGACCGCTCACTCTTTTGTTCTCCTTTCTTCTCCTCTCTTACACCAACTCTCTTTCTCACTCTGTTGTTTACACTCTCGCTCACCCCCTTTGACCGCTCACTCTTTTGTTCTTCTTTCTCCTCCTCTCTTACACCAACTCTCTTTCTCATTCTGTTGTTTACACTCTCGCTCACCCCCTTTGACCGCTCACTCTTTTGTTCTCCTTTCTTCTCCTCTCTTACACCAACTCTCTTTCTCACTCTGTTGTTTACACTCTCGCTCACCCCCTTTGACCGCTCACTCTTTTGTTCTTCTTTCTCCTCCTCTCTTACACCAACTCTCTTTCTCATTCTGTTGTTTACACTCTCGCTCACCCCCTTTGACCGCTCACTCTTTTGTTCTCCTTTCTTCTCCTCTCTTACACCAACTCTCTTTCTCACTCTGTTGTTTACACTCTCGCTCACCCCCTTTGACCGCTCACTCTTTTGTTCTCCTTTCTTCTCCTCTCTTACACCAACTCTCTTTCTCAATCTGTTGTTTACACTCTTGCTCACCCCCTTTGACCGCTCACTCTTTTGTTCTCCTTTCTTCTCCTCTCTTACACCAACCCTCTTTCTCATTCTGTTGTTTACACTCTCGCTTACCCCCTTTGACCGCTCACTCTTTTGTTCTTCTTTCTCCTCCTCTCTTACACCAACTCTCTTTCTCACTCTGTTGTTTACACTCTCGCTCACCCCCTTTGACCGCTCACTCTTTTGTTCTCCTTTCTTCTCCTCTCTTACACCAACTCTCTTTCTCACTCTGTTGTTTACACTCTCGCTCACCCCCTTTGACCGCTCACTCTTTTGTTCTTCTTTCTCCTCCTCTCTTACACCAACTCTCTTTCTCATTCTGTTGTTTACACTCTCGCTCACCCCCTTTGACCGCTCACTCTTTTGTTCTTCTTTCTCCTCCTCTCTTACACCAACTCTCTTTCTCATTCTGTTGTTTACACTCTCGCTCACCCCCTTTGACCGCTCACTCTTTTGTTCTCCTTTCTTCTCCTCTCTTACACCAACTCTCTTTCTCACTCTGTTGTTTACACTCTCGCTCACCCCCTTTGACCGCTCACTCTTTTGTTCTTCTTTCTCCTCCTCTCTTACACCAACTCTCTTTCTCATTCTGTTGTTTACACTCTCGCTCACCCCCTTTGACCGCTCACTCTTTTGTTCTCCTTTCTTCTCCTCTCTTACACCAACTCTCTTTCTCACTCTGTTGTTTACACTCTCGCTCACCCCCTTTGACCGCTCACTCTTTTGTTCTTCTTTCTCCTCCTCTCTTACACCAACTCTCTTTCTCATTCTGTTGTTTACACTCTCGCTCACCCCCTTTGACCGCTCACTCTTTTGTTCTCCTTTCTTCTCCTCTCTTACACCAACTCTCTTTCTCACTCTGTTGTTTACACTCTCGCTCACCCCCTTTGACCGCTCACTCTTTTGTTCTTCTTTCTCCTCCTCTCTTACACCAACTCTCTTTCTCATTCTGTTGTTTACACTCTCGCTCACCCCCTTTGACCGCTCACTCTTTTGTTCTTCTTTCTCCTCCTCTCTTACACCAACTCTCTTTCTCATTCTGTTGTTTACACTCTCGCTCACCCCCTTTGACCGCTCACTCTTTTGTTCTTCTTTCTCCTCCTCTCTTACACCAACTCTCTTTCTCACTCTGTTGTTTACACTCTCGCTCACCCCCTTTGACCGCTCACTCTTTTGTTCTTCTTTCTCCTCCTCTCTTACACCAACTCTCTATCTCACTCTGTTGTTTACACTCTCGCTCACCCCCTTTGACCGCTCACTCTTTTGTTCTTCTTTCTCCTCCTCTCTTACACCAACTCTCTTTCTCATTCTGTTGTTTACACTCTCGCTCACCCCCTTTGACCGCTCACTCTTTTGTTCTTCTTTCTCCTCCTCTCTTACACCAACTCCTTTTCTCATTCTGTTGTTTACACTCTCGCTCACCCCCTTTGACCGCTCACTCTTTTGTTCTCCTTTCTTCTCCTCTCTTACACCAACTCTCTTTCTCACTCTGTTGTTTACACTCTCGCTCACCCCCTTTGACCGCTCACTCTTTTGTTCTCCTTTCTTCTCCTCTCTTACACCAACTCTCTTTCTCACTCTGTTGTTTACACTCTCGCTCACCCCCTTTGACCGCTCACTCTTTTGTTCTTCTTTCTCCTCCTCTCTTACACCAACTCTCTTTCTCATTCTGTTGTTTACACTCTCGCTCACCCCCTTTGACCGCTCACTCTTTTGTTCTCCTTTCTTCTCCTCTCTTACACCAACTCTCTTTCTCACTCTGTTGTTTACACTCTCGCTCACCCCCTTTGACCGCTCACTCTTTTGTTCTTCTTTCTCCTCCTCTCTTACACCAACTCTCTTTCTCATTCTGTTGTTTACACTCTCGCTCACCCCCTTTGACCGCTCACTCTTTTGTTCTTCTTTCTCCTCCTCTCTTACACCAACTCTCTTTCTCACTCTGTTGTTTACACTCTCGCTCACCCCCTTTGACCGCTCACTCTTTTGTTCTTCTTTCTCCTCCTCTCTTACACCAACTCTCTTTCTCACTCTGTTGTTTACACTCTCGCTCACCCCCTTTGACCGCTCACTCTTTTGTTCTTCTTTCTCCTCCTCTCTTACACCAACTCTCTTTCTCACTCTGTTGTTTACACTCTCGCTCACCCCCTTTGACCGCTCACTCTTTTGTTCTTCTTTCTCCTCCTCTCTTACACCAACTCTCTTTCTCATTCTGTTGTTTACACTCTCGCTCACCCCCTTTGACCGCTCACTCTTTTGTTCTTCTTTCTTCTCCTCTCTTACACCAACTCTCTTTCTCACTCTGTTGTTTACACTCCCGCTCACCCCCTTTGACCGCTCACTCTTTTGTTCTCCTTTCTTCTCCTCTCTTACACCAACTCTCTTTCTCACTCTGTTGTTTACACTCTCGCTCACCCCCTTTGACCGCTCACTCTTTTGTTCTTCTTTCTCCTCCTCTCTTACACCAACTCTCTTTCTCATTCTGTTGTTTACAATCTCGCTTACCCCCTTTGACCGCTCACACTTTTGTTCTTCTTTCTCCTCCTCTCTTACACCAACTCTCTTTCTCACTCTGTTGTTTACACTCTCGCTCACCCCCTTTGACCGCTCACTCTTTTGTTCTTCTTTCTCCTCCTCTCTTACACCAACTCTCTTTCTCATTCTGTTGTTTACACTCTCGCTTACCCCCTTTGACCGCTCACTCTTTTGTTCTTCTTTCTCCTCCTCTCTTACACCAACTCTCTTTCTCACTCTGTTGTTTACACTCTCGCTCACCCCCTTTGACCGCTCACTCTTTTGTTCTCCTTTCTTCTCCTCTCTTACACCAACTCTCTTTCTCAATCTGTTGTTTACACTCTCGCTCACCCCCTTTGACCGCTCACTCTTTTGTTCTCCTTTCTTCTCCTCTCTTACACCAACCCTCTTTCTCACTCTGTTGTTTACACTCTCGCTCACCCCCTTTGACCGCTCACTCTTTTGTTCTTCTTTCTCCTCCTCTCTTACACCAACTCTCTTTCTCACTCTGTTGTTTACACTCTCGCTCACCCCCTTTGACCGCTCACTCTTTTGTTCTTCTTTCTCCTCCTCTCTTACACCAACTCTCTTTCTCACTCTGTTGTTTACACTCTCGCTCACCCCCTTTGACCGCTCACTCTTTTGTTCTCCTTTCTTCTCCTCTCTTACACCAACTCTCTTTCTCACTCTGTTGTTTACACTCTCGCTCACCCCCTTTGACCGCTCACTCTTTTGTTCTTCTTTCTCCTCCTCTCTTACACCAACTCTCTTTCTCATTCTGTTGTTTACACTCTCGCTCACCCCCTTTGACCGCTCACTCTTTTGTTCTTCTTTCTCCTCCTCTCTTACACCAACTCTCTTTCTCACTCTGTTGTTTACACTCTCGCTCACCCCCTTTGACCGCTCACTCTTTTGTTCTTCTTTCTCCTCCTCTCTTACACCAACTCTCTTTCTCACTCTGTTGTTTACACTCTCGCTCACCCCCTTTGACCGCTCACTCTTTTGTTCTTCTTTCTTCTCCTCTCTTACACCAACTCTCTTTCTCACTCTTTTGTTTACACTCCCGCTCACCCCCTTTGACCGCTCACTCTTTTGTTCTCCTTTCTTCTCCTCTCTTACACCAACTCTCTTTCTCACTCTGTTGTTTACACTCTCGCTCACCCCCTTTGACCGCTCACTCT
Source organism: Lissotriton vulgaris (assembly GCF_964263255.1). Classification (NCBI taxonomy): domain Eukaryota; kingdom Metazoa; phylum Chordata; class Amphibia; order Caudata; family Salamandridae; genus Lissotriton; species Lissotriton vulgaris. The sequence continues at coordinate 84,221 of NW_028240625.1, read as the reverse complement.
TTTGTTCTCCTTTCTTCTCCTCTCTTACACCAACTCTCTTTCTCAATCTGTTGTTTACACTCTTGCTCACCCCCTTTGACCGCTCACTCTTTTGTTCTCCTTTCTTCTCCTCTCTTACACCAACCCTCTTTCTCACTCTGTTGTTTACACTCTCGCTCACCCCCTTTGACCGCTCACTCTTTTGTTCTTCTTTCTCCTCCTCTCTTACACCAACTCTCTTTCTCATTCTATTGTTTACACTCTCGCTCACCCCCTTTGACCGCTCATTCTTTTGTTCTTCTTTCTCCTTCTCTCTTACACCAACTCTCTTTCTCACTCTGTTGTTTACACTCTCGCTCACCCCCTTTGACCGCTCATTCTTTTGTTCTTCTTTCTCCTCCTCTCTTACACCAACTCTCTTTCTCACTCTGTTGTTTACACTCTCGCTCACCCCCTTTGACCGCTCATTCTTTTGTTCTTCTTTCTCCTCCTCTCTTACACCAACTCTCTTTCTCACTCTGTTGTTTACACTCTCGCTCACCCCCTTTGACCGCTCATTCTTTTGTTCTTCTTCCTCCTCCTCTCTTACACCAACTCTCTTTCTCACTCTGTTGTTTACACTCTCGCTCACCCCCTTTGACCGCTCACTCTTTTGTTCTTCTTTCTTCTCCTCTCTTACACCAACTCTCTTTCTCACTCTGTTGTTTACACTCTCGCTCACCCCCTTTGACCGCTCACTCTTTTGTTCTTCTTTCTTCTCCTCTCTTACACCAACTCTCTTTCTCACTCTGTTGTTTACACTCTCGCTCACCCCCTTTGACCGCTCACTCTTTTGTTCTCCTTTCTCCTCCTCTCTTACACCAACTCTCTTTCTCACTCTGTTGTTTACACTCTCGCTCACCCCCTTTGACCGCTCACTCTTTTGTTCTTCTTTCTCCTCCTCTCTTACACCAACTCTCTTTCTCACTCTGTTGTTTACACTCTCGCTCACCCCCTTTGACCGCTCACTCTTTTGTTCTCCTTTCTTCTCCTCTCTTACACCAACTCTCTTTCTCACTCTGTTGTTTACACTCTCGCTCACCCCCTTTAACCGCTCACTCTTTTGTTCTTCTTTCTCCTCCTCTCTTACACCAACTCTCTTTCTCATTCTATTGTTTACACTCTCGCTCACCCCCTTTGACCGCTCATTCTTTTGTTCTTCTTTCTCCTCCTCTCTTACACCAACTCTCTTTCTCACTCTGTTGTTTACACTCTCGCTCACCCCCTTTGACCGCTCATTCTTTTGTTCTTCTTTCTCCTCCTCTCTTACACCAACTCTCTTTCTCACTCTGTTGTTTACACTCTCGCTCACCCCCTTTGACCGCTCACTCTTTTGTTCTTCTTTCTCCTCCTCTCTTACACCAACTCTCTTTCTCACTCTGTTGTTTACACTCTCTCTCACCCCCTTTGACCGCTCACTCTTTTGTTCTTCTTTCTCCTCCTCTCTTACACCAACTCTCTTTCTCACTCTGTTGTTTACACTCTCGCTCACCCCCTTTGACCGCTCACTCTTTTGTTTTCCTTTCTTCTCCTCTCTTACACCAACTCTCTTTCTCACTCTGTTGTTTACACTCTCGCTCACCCCCTTTGACCGCTCACTCTTTTGTTCTTCTTTCTCCTCCTCTCTTACACCAACTCTCTTTCTCACTCTGTTGTTTACACTCTCGCTCACCCCCTTTGACCGCTCACTCTTTTGTTCTTCTTTCTCCTCCTCTCTTACACCAACTCTCTTTCTCATTCTATTGTTTACATTCTTCCTTGGCCACTCACTCTGCTGTTCTTTCTCCCATTCTCTTACACCTGCTCTCATTCTCACTCTGTTGTTGACACTCTCCCTTGACTGCTCACTCTTTTTTTTTCTTCTGTCTTCTCCCTTCACTTCAACTAGCTCTCATTGTCTTGTTTACACTCTCACTTACTCACTCCCCCTTGGCCACTCACTCTGTTGGTCTTTCTCCCATTCTCTTACACTAGCTCTCTTTCTCACTCTGTTGTTGACACTCTCCCTTACTCCCTCCCCCTGGACCGCTCACTCTTTTTCTTCTTTAGCCATGTTTTCTTGTACTAGCTCTCATACTCATAGTCTTCTTTTCACACTCTCACTCGCTTGTTGCTCTTTTGTTCTTCTTGAACTATCACTCGCTTCCCCTTTTACTCTTTTCTTTTCTTCTCAACACTCTCTTCATTTTGTACTTTAATTCTCACCCATCTTTTTCTCTGTCGATGCCTCCTCTCATAGGGCTGGACTCTAAAATGAGAACATTCAAAATGTGCTCCTGTAGACTTACTTCTGCGTTTGGAATAAATTACCTACTTTTTTGGACTGCACAGGTGAATGCAGTTGAGCTCATTCAAAGATGCACTTGTCACAGTTTTCCAGAATCATTTCTGTAAATATTCTGTTCATTCCAGATTGCTGCTTCGTGACGTCATGTTGCATGTTCGAATGTAGCAGATATGCGCTGGGCTCAAGTCCAGTTGTAACTGTCATTTTACCGCCAGAGTAAACCATTTCTTCTTCCTGTGGAGAAACCCCAGCCTCGTGCAAGTTGTAAGTTTCCTCTTCAGATAGGGACTTCCTCCTGCCCTTTTCAGGAGTAAATCACTGACCTTCTCCCGGGTGGGACTGCGCCTGCTATAAGGTTGGGAATACCCTCACACTCATGTGCTTGTGGGAGTTCTCCTGTTGAAGGGGTCTTCCTAGCCCTGGAAGGCCCACCCCTGACCCACTGACTACCTTTACCCACTTTTAATGGGACTTGAAAGTGTTGCACCATTGCATGAGCGCAAACCAATGGGCAACAGTAAAATCACACTTTCTGAAAACAAAACACGACCGTACACTGATGAATTGTGATATGTTTGCAGTAAAGTTCAGCTGTGGTGCACAGAAAGACCCATTTGCGAAGTTATGTTCCCTTTCCGGGGTCTAAGAATGACAGGATTTCGTGTTTATTCCTTAGTGGCCCTTCCTGAACAGGCATTTAAACCCTGGGTGTGGGTCGCTGACAGACACGTCATACCGCTGTAATGCCTGCTTTTTTAATTTCGATAAAGTCAGGAGTGAAACTGTTTCCCTGATGGTTAGTACACTTCTCATATCTCATGGGGTGTTGATGAAGGGGCTTGTCTGTGGGGTAACATGTTCTCCCAGAAGAACAAAAAAACACAATTCTCCCAGTAGACAAAGTAAAAAAAAGTGTCAACGCAGATTTGCATTGCATTTCCCAATGCCCACATGCCCACCACGTGCCAACTGGAATCTGAGCGGAGGATCCCGCGGTTTGGAGCTCTGCTTCAGTACTTCATGCAGCCCCTCATCACTACTCTGACCTGCAACCACTGACACTTTACACAAGCTGCCATCATGAACCGAAACGCCTATTTCAAGTAGTTCTCTACAAAAATATACAAGATGTAAAGTTTCCAAACGTATGGGCATATATACAAGGGATTGCGCCACCAGAACATCACTTTGAACAGCGTTAAAGGGCGCAATGCTCTGCACCATATTTACAAACTGGAGTTAAGCCACTTTTTGTGGGCCTTAACGCCCCTTTGTAAATAGGCTACCATTTCACGCAGGTATCTGCAAGAAAGGGGCATGCAATGGGTGTTGCTGTGGGCGTTCCACCGCAACACCCAGTGCTTTTTGACGCTGCCCCACATTTATAAGGATGCAACGCCACCAAAGATGAACGCATGCAAGAGTAGGCATTAGAATGACGTGAGAGGGGAAATGGTTTTATTTGTCTTCATTTTTGCTTTTTTTCTCTGTGCTGCATAGAAAGAGCAAAAAGACATTACTGATTGTGTATGTGTAGGAAGGAAAGCACACCTTCCTGCACAGGAACAGTCCTTGAATAATGACGACTTGCTATATCTGGGGGCTGCCTTCTGCAGCACACTTAGAAGTAACAAATAGCTATTATGGATTGCTTATGTGCAGGAAGGGAAACCTTCCTGCACATAAACAATAAGCTTGTCCAAACCAGGCAGCCTTGCATGGGTGCACCGTATTGTAGTAAATATGGCAAAGCCCTGCATTTTGAAAATGGCGCAGCGCAGCGCTGCCAAATTTGGTACATCTGTAAACTCTGTCATTTTCTAGTAAACATGCCCGCCTTTTGGTGAAAAGCTGAAAAATATACACATTCATAAACGTGGCAACCCCAGAGTTTTCTGTACGACGCCTCAACGTGTTTTAAGCACCGTAGAAATACTGAATGGTCCTATGTGGAATGGAAGATGGACGTGGAGTGGGGATTCTGAGACTTTCAGTTTGGTATCCCTGATGCCGGCACGTTTGATTACCGAATGATTACTATATGGTTCATAGGAAATATCCATAGTGATCCTTATGAGAACAGGAGGTATTTTTATAGGACAGTTCTACAGGATTCTTGTAAGTTTGTCCTGCACTCTGCTAACCAGACATCTGTACACTCCCAAAATGCTGCAGTTTGATTGACTCCCATACGGTTCTTATGTACTCGGAGGATTCATAGCTAGGACCTGAGACAAGCCTCATTGCAGTATCAACGGACACGTCAGTATAGCTTTGTCACCTGTCACCTGCTTGTGACGCTCACAGAGCTCTGTTAGAGCGTTCACCCAGCTCACAGAATGTGCCTGCCCCGGGAGACATGCTGTGTCCCTCTGTTAGAGCGCTCACACAACTCACACTATGTGCCTTCACCGGAAGACATGCTCTGTCCCTCTGTTAGAGCGTTTACCCAACTCACACTATGTGACTGCACCAGGAGACATGCTGTGTCCCTCTGTTAGAGCGTTCACCCAGCTCACACAACGTGTCTGCCCCGGGAGACATGCTGTGTCCCTCTGTTAGATCGTTTATCCAACTCACACAACGTGCCTGCACCGGGAGACATGCTGTGTCCCTCTGTTAGAGCGTTTACCCAACTCACACAACCTGCCTACCCCGGGAGACATGCTGTGTCCCTCTGTTAGAGCGTTCACCCAACTCACACAACGTGCCTGCCCCGGGAGACATGCTGTGTCCCTCTGTTAGATCGTTTACCCAACTCACACAACGTGCCTGCCCTAGGAGACATGCTGTGTCCCTCTGTTAGAGCGTTCACCCAACTCACACAACGTGCCTGCACAAGGAGACATGCTGTGTCCCTCTGTTAGAGTGTTTACCCGGCTCACAGAACGTGCCTGCATCGGGAGACATGCTGTGTCGCTCTGTTAGAGCGTTCACCCAGCTCACAGAATGTGCCTGTCGTAGGAGACATGCTGTGTCCCTCTATCAGAGCGTTCACTCAGCTCACAGAATGTGCCTGTCGCAGGAGACATGCTGTGTCCGGATCACTGAAATAATATCGAGGGACAAAATATCGACTTGCCAAAATATCGTGGACAAAATATCGACAGTCAAAATATCGAGTTTGTATCTACAAACAGGTAAGTACAAAAATATCGAGTACAAAATATCGTTAACAATAATATAGATGTAAAAAATATCGACTTTATTAAAAACCGTGTTAAATTAAATTATTATTAAATTTTAATTACTAAAATATACTTAAAAATACTTAAATTAAATTATAATAATTAAATAATAAATGAAAATAATAAAAATAATTTTTTACAATCTTATTTGTTGACCCTGAACCCTAAAATATACCCCTTTACCCAAAAACCCAAAACTGACCCTGAACCCTAAAAATACCCCTTTACCCAAAAACTAAAAACTGACCCTGAACCCTAAAAATGCCCCTTTACCCAAAAATCTGAAAACTGACCCTGAACCCTAAAAATACCCCTTTACCCAAAAACTAAAAACTGACCCTGAACCCTAAAAATGCTCCTTTACCCAAAAACGGAAAACTGACCCTGAACCCTAAAAATGCCCCTTTACCCAAAAACTGAAAACTGACCTTGAACCCTAAAAATGCCCCTTTACCCAAAAACTGAAAACTGACCCTGAACCCCAAAAATGCCCCTTTACCCAAAAACTAAAAACTGACCCTGAACCCTAAAAATACTCCTTTACCCAAAATTTATCAATATTATTTAATTACCAAATAATTATTAATTAACAATAACAATAAAGTAAATATATTAGCACATTAGCTGTAATTATTTTAATAATTAATATTATTTTTTCCCAATTAATTACTTAACAATAACACAAAATTATATATATAAAAATGTACTCTAATTAATGTAATTAACTAATTACAAATAATTAATTACCAATTAATTACTAATACAAAATATGTCCAAAATTATTTTAATTAATTAACTAATTATTATTAATTAATAATCAATTAATTATTAATTATAAATATTTACAAACATATATTAATTAATTAATTATTATTAAATTACTTCCCACCCTATTCCCCTATAAACCCACAACCCGCTACAGAATTACATTACGCAATTATTAAAAAAACAAAATTCATTTAATAAAATATTTTATAACATTAATACACACTTTTCACACATATTATTACATAAAAATACACTATAAAATATTATATATTATTAAAAATTCGATATTTTTGCTATCTATATTTTATACAGTCGATATTACTTCACTTACCTGAAAAACGATATTTTTGTAGTCGATATTATGTCCAGTCGATATTTTGTCCAGTCTATATTTAAAACTCGATATTATGTCCAGTCGATATTTTGGAGTCGATATTTTGTCTGTGCACCGCTGTGTCCCTCTGTTAGAGCGTTCACCCAGCTCACAGAATGTGCCTGTCGTAGGAGACATGCTGTGTCTCTCTGTTAGAGCGTTCACCCACCTCACACAACGTGCCTGCCCCGGGAGACATGCCGATAGGGAAGACTGCTTCAGAATCATTCACTTTCCTGTGCAGAAGGCTGAATATGCACATGAAACTGCTTCTCATTCCGACTGCTACAACTTCCTGGAATACACAAGTTACTTAAAGCATCCCTATCCATTTGATTGTATTACACATTTTTGTGAATCTGTGTTTTAAAATTGCCAGATTTATAATGTTACTTGATTTAAAATAAGTTTAAATGAATACATCTTGTTTGCACTCTTTTATGAGGTATGAACTGTGCCATTTTATTAACAATAAAAGTATATTTTTAGTTGTGCTTTATCATTACTTTGATTGACACACAAACAAAATATTTTAGAGTCATTGCACATTCATGCAGGTAGATGCACCTACTGCAAGAAAAAGTCAGAAGAACCAAACAAAAAAAACAAAAAAATGCCAAACAAAAATTCAGAAGGTTTCACTATCCACTGGAGAAAAAATCTATTCATTTTAAATATAAGATATCTCTGTAGACAGCTCCCATATAATCAATCAATCAATCACAGCATTTGTAAAGCGCGCTACTCACCCGGGAGGGTCTCAAGGCGCTGGGGGAGAGGGGTATGTTACTGCTCGAACAGCCAGGTCTTGAGCTGCTTCCTGAAGGAGAGATGGTCTTGGGTTCGCCGAAGGGTACACACTCATACATTTAAATGAAAGATTAAAACGCCTTCAGAGCTATCAAAATGTTACTATTTTAAAGTTGTGGTATTCAGCGACAGAGAGGATGGGTAGCCTGAGGAAACACATCTGGAAAGGTGAGCTGGGCTTAGCTAGGGATCTCTCTATTAACTATTTTATATCTCATATAAATGATATTATACCATAAATGACTAAAGGTCCGTACTTCCACTCACATTTTATTGAGACCAGCAGGTTTCATATCTGCTTTAAACTTCAATGCCCATTTACAGTAACCTGCTAGATAAGGAAAGCCTTTCAATTCAGCAGCTACTTTTCCTGGAAGATGGCGTTCAGGAGTGTCTTTCATATGGAATGTTGGCGCTCTAGTTCCTCAATAGATCTCTGAGGTGAAGATACAGTAGAACACAGGGGACTCGGCATATTAGAATCATTTCTAGACATGGATGAGGGAGATATTTGAGAATGTAAAGAAAATGAGCCTTTACTTCAATATGTCTCATTCTGTTTACTAACTTCAGTCTCCTCCATAGCAAATCATGTATTTCTACAGCTCCTATTCCAATGTGATGGCTGTAAGGAGAGGCCTCTTTTTGTATGGTCACCCCGTGCTTTTGGAGTGATGTTGGTGATTTTTTTGACTCTGAGAGTGCGCTGAGACCTGCTAACCAGACCTACGTGCCAGTGCCCTGACCCTAAACATGTATGTTGGATACCTTACAACCATTTGGCATAGGTTAACTATAAGTCCATAGTATATGATGCCCAGGATACTCATGCCATGAAAGTCAGATGGCCACATTAAAGTTAACAGCACTGGTAGTCCCACCTTGGGTGTAACACAGGTAAATGAGTCTCCCAATCTGCCAATGCAGACTGGAAGAGCAGTTTTAAACTGCTAGTCTGGCTTTACCATGTAAAGCTATGGCAAAGCCAGACTTGCCCCATATGTGTAAGTCACCCCTATCGCAGGCCTACCAAGCCCTAAGGCAAGGTGCAACGAATTTCACTGGCAGAATATATATTTTTTAAGATCTGACAAAAACATGAAGCTGTCGTTTTTACTGTGGAAGGGCTTGGTCATCCGATTGGTGATATCCGGGTTAGACACTGACTCCTCAGCTACACTAACTCAGAGATGCTACTCCAAGGTATCAAACAACTTGTTACATTAAGCCTTTTGCTTTAAGTTCCCGGTGCCCTTAACGGTTGCACATGGGGCTTTGTCTCTGAAACAGCTTTCTGCTCTCCTTGGGAGACGTGCTAATGACTCCCAAGAAAGATACAATAGGAGCCTGCAAAGGAAAGAGGTGTTACTTCCCTCCTGCAGGAAGTCAAGTGGTTGTTACCCCATAAGGTGAGCTTCAAAGATGAAGCCACCTTTCAAGGGCAAATGGGAAACACTGGGGAGAGGGGGTACCCGAATGTTTAGGCAAACAAGCTGGCACAAGGAACAGGGAAGGGAAAGCCTATCCACACCTCTGGTTTGTGCTAAGGAGCTCTGGTCGCTGAGAGAGGGGTTCTGCCATGTTGGGAGTGGGCAGAATGGTGCTTTCTGGGATAGTCATCTGGGATAGTCATAGTGGTCATCAGGAGGAAAGGAACTTAGTAGCCCATTGGCTACTGACCACGTCTACCCTGAGGGCACTTTCTGAGCTCAAAATGGGACCCCTGGCATCCAGAACTCAGATCTTAACTGGACTGGAAGAAGGACCGTCCTACTGCACAAAGGACCCAGCAAAGAGAGGATGCAAAGGCGTGGACTGCACCTGCTGAACCTAGTGACTAGCAAAGGGGAAGGGACTGTGCCTGCGGTGTCCTGCTTAAGGAGATGTTGTTTCTGGAGTTCAGCCGAAGCCAAAGACTCCAAGAGTCAGTTGGCTGACTTCCTGTTTGCAGCACAGAGCCGCAAAAGCTGAAGAAGCCTGCCGGGGCAAGTTGGGAGCCCAGAATATTCATACAACTGCCAACCACTGCTGTGCATCACCAAAGACCAGGATCCGACGCCCCGAGTTGCACTAGAGTCTGCTGGACCAGGAACAGGCGTCAGAGTGCGGCTTGGTCATCCAGAAGATGAGTTATCACCCAGGGAAAGATTTGACTGTGACTGCGATACCTTGTAACTGGTTGCCTGGTGGCATCTGGAATGCTACCATGACCAAGATTACCTTAAGGGACGTCGACCCCATGGCCAGGACCACCTCACCCACTCCATATACCAAGGAGTAGCTGCAGGACAACCCCGGATGATCGCATCGCATTCACAGCCTCTTTGAGCATCTTCAGCATCCTACTGAGAGATAGAGCCATCAGGATCATTTCCATAGGAACTTACAGCAAAGTGCCTGGAACTGGCTGAAGACTGCTATTCTTGCCAAGATAATTGTTTCTGAGGACCTTGCTGGTCCTCCCTGACTGGCTCCTTGTCAGAGTAGGCTGCCCAAAGTAACTTACCGGACAGCAATACAATTAGCCAAAGGTTTTGCTCAAAAGTTTCTTAGTGTCAAATGTGTTAAAATTTCCAGTGCGTGTTGGTGGTTGAGTAGAAAGTGCATATGTAGTGTACTATGTAAAATCTATAGCTCCAGAACCCTTTGGTGGATCTTTTTCATTGTGGTGTCTAAAATTACAGACAGATACAGTCTATTTTTATGAGCTGGTGTTGGATTTCTTGAGTGCCTCAGTTATTTCTTCTTCAATTGTTTTTGTGCAGTTTAAATGCTGCACACTTGTTCCTTTGTGTAAGCCTTGCTGCTCAGAGCCACAGTTACCCAGGGTTGGGCTAGAGGGTTTAACAAACAAACGTACTGGTCCTAATGGGGTTAGTAAATGTATTACACGGTGAGGTTGCACAACCGCACCATATAATACAACCCATTTCTTCTCAGAGGCATTCAGGTGTGCTCACATTTGTGATAATTAAGAATGTTAGCACTCTAATTGATCATTAAACAACGTGGGAAGCTGCAGAGGGTCACTGGAGATTCAGTTGACAGATGCCGCTGCAGTTGAATGTGCATGTTTTACTCAGGCGTTGTCTCACATGGTTGAGGAAGATATGTGTCAATTTATAGAGACTGTGTCCTCATTTCAGCTTCGGGAGCATCTGCCATGATTTCTAAGAGAATATTATGAAAGAAAACAAACCTCTCACAGATATGGTTCATCAAATCCCAGCAGAGGATTATGATTTTCAGGGGTTAAAATCGCCTCAGAATGCACCACAATTCTTATACTTAGGGGCTGATTCCGATTTCATTCTGAAGAGCTCCAAATTGGATTCGGAATTGCCTAAACCGATCCGGAGCCCTTGTTCCCGACCGCATCGTTCACAGGTCCGAATGACTAAGTATGATGCCTTGAAAGCCTTAGCACTGACCAAATCGGTTTCAAAAGGCATACTGAGAGATAGAGCCTTCCGGAGCCAAATCGTACAGCTCTATGGACTAGGTTTTCCAAGCAAGCAAGTACGATGAAAGATTTGGACAGCCTTCCCAATTCAGTTTGCCCAGATCAAAAAAGCTGCCGGAATCGGTCTATGGGAGCCAGTAGCATGTCCACCCACACCCGGGGGCCACCGAATCAGACCCGTGGGCGGACCCATGGGTCTCTTTTTTTCCATCCATGCACCATGGGGTGCCTGGAGTAACCGCTGCGCCTCTCACCAGGCCGGGTCACCCCCTTGCTCCTCCTGCCGCCTCCTACTCCTGCCAGCCAGCCTTGCTCCTGCAAGCCAGCCTTGCCGCATTTTTTCCGCCGCCGACGCCCCCCTGGTCCCCCTAGCGGCCCAACCACAGCAGAGCCGCCCGCTCGCCAGTTCCCGCCGCTGCTCGCCATAGGCCCCGCCCACCACCGGCCCATTGGCCGAGCCGCTCCCGCCGCCCAGCTGACCCGCCCTCACGTCCCCCTTCTTAAGGGGACAGCAAGGAGTGCTCAGGAGTGACCGCTGCGCCTCTCACCAGGCCGGGTCACCCCTTTGCTCCTCCTCCCGCCTCCTGCTCTTGCCATCCAGCCTTGCTCCTGCCAGCCAGCCTTGCCGCATTTTTTCCGCCGCCGATGCCCCCCTGGTCCCCAGAGCGGCCCAGCCACAGCAGAGCCGCCCGCTCGCCAGTTCCCGCCGCTGCTCGCCACAGGCCCCGACCACCACCGGCCCATTGGCCGAGCCGCTCCCGCCGCCCAGCTGACCCGCCCTCATGTCCCCCTTCTTATGACGCCCCCAGAGCGACCGCGCAGCGGACGCGCGCAGCGGGAGCACCGACTGAGCGCCAAAGGTGCGCCAAAGGTAAGCCCGTCTGCGCCCGTCCACGCCTGGACCGCGCCCAGTGCCAGGACCCCTGGCCCTCGCAGACCCCAGCTCACCCGCCGGACGTACGACGTCGCCACCCTCAACGCACTCAACACCGGCCGAATCCCAGGATGCTACCGAGCCACCCCGAGACGCACCCACGGACCCTTCTGCTGCAACTCCTGCAAGTTCACCTGCATCCGGACCTGCACTACTCCAGCACCGACCAAGACCAAGCAGAGCAACAGCAGCAGCGACCTGAAATGCATCCTGCTCAACACCCGCTCCGTCCACAGACACGCCGTCGAGCTCTGGAACCTGCTCGACACAACTTCACCAGACGTCGCCTTCCTCACGGAAACCTGGATGAACGCCTCTTCAGCGCCCGACATCGCCATCGCCATCCCAGACGGCTACAAGATCATCCGAAGGGACCACATCAACCAGACCAGAGGAGGCATCGCCATCATCCACAGGAACACCATCCGCATCACGACCAACACCGACGACACCCTCGCACCCGCCGAGCACCTGCACTTCCAGGTCCACATCAACCCCAAGACCACCCTCAGAGGCACCCTCATCTACAGACCCCCGGGACCACGCACACAATTCAGCGAAGACATCGCCGACTTCATCAGCCCGCACGCCCTCCTCTCCGCTGACTACATCCTCCTCGGGGACCTCAACTTCCACCTGGAGAACAACAACGACCACAACACCACCACCCTGCTGGACAACCTCGCCAACCTCGGTCTCAAGCAGCTGGTGACCACCCTCACCCACTACGCCGGACACACACTCAACCCCGTGTTCTCATCCAGCAAGGACATCGCCTTCAGCCACGCCACCGGACTCCACTGGACGGACCACAGCTGCGTCCACTTCAGCTTCAGAAGGACCACGATCCACCACCACCAGCAACAGGTTGCACACAGAAGCTGGAACAAGATCACAGCCGACCAGCTCGCGACCTCCCTGAGCATGAACCCTCCCACCAGCGCAACGCACCCAAGCCAGGCGGCCACCAACCTCGCGAAGTGGATCAGCAACTGCGCAGACGACCTCGCCCCTCTGAAGACCCCGCCTAGCAGACCCGGTAGCAAAAAAGCCCCATGGTTCACCGACGAACTCAAGAGCTCCAAGAAGAACTGCCGAGCCCTCGAGAGAACCTGGCGCAGAGACCCAACACAGGACAACATGACTGCCCTCAAGCTCGCCACCCGAAAACACCACCAACTCATCCACGCCACCAAGAAAACCACATTCAAGGAACGACTGGACAACAACGCACACAACAGCAAGGAACTCTTCAACATCGTTAAAGAGCTCTCCAACCCCAACGCCGGAAACAACGACATCACCCCTTCGCAAGACCTCTGCAACTCCCTCACCTCCTACTTCCACAACAAGATCGCGGACATACACAACAGCTTCAGCACTCAACTGACGCTCGCCACGACTGAACCACCGCCCCCCACCACCACCCTCCGCACCTGGAACCCGATCAGCACCGAAGACACCGTCGGCACGATGAACTCCATCCACTCCGGATCTCCTACTGACCCCTGCCCTCGCCACGTCTTCAACAAGGCCGACGCAGTCATTGCACCCCACCTTCGGGACATCATCAACACCTCCTTCGACACCGCTACCTTCCCGGAGAGCTGGAAGCACGCCGAACTCAGCGCTCTACTAAAGAAGCCATCAGCCGACCCCACCGACCTCAAGAACTACCGCCCCATCTCGCTGCTCCCGTTTCCTGCAAAAGTCATCAAGAAGACCGTCAACAAGCAGCTGGCCGCCTTCCTTGAGACGAACGGATCCCTCGACCTCTCGCAGTATGGCTTCCGGGCCAACCACAGCACCGAGACCGCCCTGATCGCAGCCACTGATGACATCCGAGCACTGCTTGACAACGGAGAAACAGCAGCCCTCATCCTCCTAGACCTCTCCGCGGCCTTCGACACTGGCTGCCACCAAACACTAGTGCAGCGACTCAGCAACGTCGGAATTCAGGAGAAGGCACTGGAGTGGATCATCTCCTTCCTCGCCGGAAGGACACAGAGAGTCCGCCTCCCCCCGTTCAGATCTGAAGCCACCGACGTCATCTGCGGTGTCCCTCAAGGCTCCTCGCTCAGTCCAACCCTCTTCAACGTCTACATGAGTCCTCTCGCAGACATCGCACGCCAGCACAACCTTAACATCATCTCCTACGCCGACGACACCCAGCTGATTCTCTCCCTCACCAACGACCCCACCACCGCCAGAGCCAACCTTCACGAAGGGATGAAAGAGGTAGCCGAATGGATGAAGAACAGCCGCCTGAAGCTGAACTCGGACAAGACGGAAGTCCTCATCCTGGGATCCTCACCCTCCGCCTGGGACGACTCCTGGTGGCCCCCCGCCCTAGGCAGCGCACCCAAACCAACAGACCACGCACGCAACCTGGGCTTCATCCTGGACTCCTCCCTCTCCATGACCAGACAAGTCAACGCCGTCTCCTCGTCGTGCTTCAACATCCTGCGCATGCTACGTAAGATCTTCCGGTGGATCCCCACCGAGACCAGGAAGACGGTCACCCAGGCCCTCGTCACCAGCCGTCTGGACTACGGTAACTCCCTCTACGCCGGAACCACAGCCAAACTCCAGAAGAGACTCCAGCGGATCCAGAACGCCTCAGCACGACTCATCCTGGACATCCCCCGTCGCAGCCACATCTCCGGACACCTGAGAGACCTGCACTGGCTCCCGGTCAACAAGAGAATCACCTTCCGACTCCTCACCCACGCACACAAAGCCCTACACAACCAAGGCCCAGGATACCCCAACAGCCGCCTCAACTTCTACGCTCCCAAACGCTAGCTTCGATCGACCGGCCACGCCCTTGCCGCCATCCCCGCAATCCGAAGAGCCACCACAGGGGGATGGTCCTTCTCCTACCTCGCCGCCAAGACATGGAACTCCCTCCCGACCCACCTCCGCCTGACCCAGGACCACCTCGCCTTCAGGAAGCAACTCAAGACCTGGCTGTTCGAGCAGTAGCGGACCCCCCTCCCCTAGCGCCTTGAGACCCTCTGGGTGAGTAGTGCGCTATATAAATGCATTGATTGATTGATTGATTGTCACAGGGTGCACAATTTTCCCCAACCACCCCTTTTGACAATGCAAGCCTGTGTATGTGTACAGTCCATAGGCTCCCACTGAAGTCAATGGGAGTCTGACCGAATCATATCTGGATGCATTCAAATGCATTGTACTTGTTCGTTTGGACTCCCCAGACCCGAGTCATCCGGAAAGCATTCCAGACATGATTCGGTCCCAATGCTTTCCGAATGAGATCGGACTCGGCTTATGATACCAAAACAAATGAATGTGAGTTTTCTGCCGCGCATTTCATTGGGGAAAGATTCCTGAATTGTATCACCTAAAAAAAAAAAAAGTATGTTTCTTGCATCCTCCCACCTAAATAGTCCTATGAAAAACAATTCATCTAACAACAAATGTTGTGATTTTCACCTCAAATTGTAAGGGTCTGATTTACACTCACAATATTATCCAAGGCAGAGGGCACTCCCTCGGCTGAGCCTTAGGCCCTCTCACTCCATCTCGGTCAATGACCACCTGGGACTGTCCTTCCCCTTGGATACTATTGCTTCAGCAGTATGACCAGCTAGGACAGGTAGAAGTTCAAGCAAACAGTAGGACATGCTTAGGTGACCTGCTGCTTCGCCTCTTTTCTGTATGGAAATGGATACAAGTGGCCTAGGAGTTTTCTTTCGGTTGTATGCTTTACTAATGGATACCTTAGCATGGCTTTTGTATGTGCACGTCATCACAAATGTTGCAATAATGTTGAGTATTAGGAAGTTTGTGCATTCTTTATGTTGCAAATCTGCACTTTCTTCATTGTGCATCCTATTTCCAGAACCCCCTGTTCTACAGTGTGAAGCCTGCATGCGATCTATCATAATATGAATGAATGTTCTAATGTTATTGTTCTCTGCAGATCGGCTTCCCTCTGTTCTCCACTAATTCGACTCTTAATGCCTAGTCTTCTATTCCGAGCACAGAGCGGCAGCATCATTAACTTCTCTTTACAGCAAGGGAGGGAACACACAGCCACAATAACTTTATCACTGCCATTACAAGTTTGTAAACGAATGCCTCTTGTGTGGCCTGTGAGTCTGCTCTCTGTGTCTGGGTTTGAGGAGGGTTCTTGGGCATGTAGCAGATTAGACACGACATGGCCTCCACCCCGTCTCTCCCGAGTCCCTCCACCTCAACACCCCCACACCCACTCCACAACACAACCAGGAGCCGGAAAGAAGAAACCCAAGTTTAGGGAAAGGAATTCGAGATCCTTGTTGAACACAGTGTGGCCACAACAATGAACCTTTTCGAAAGTCATCTTTGTCGGCTCCTGATTCTCAAAAAAGGACAATCTGGACAAATATCCATGAATCCATGAATGCCTTAGAGCATCACACATCCTACAATAGACGAAATATGAAAACCGTTGTAGTGTGACTTTAATAGACGTACAAAGATGAGGCTGGGTACCCAAAGCAAAGACACAAGAGGCACTGGGGCTGGTCCTTCTGTACTAGAATGGTCCACTTCCATCGAGCATTGACTTGAACGGACTCTACAACCTGAGGCAGAGTCTGGGATTACCAACATTGGTACCTCTGCTCGCGCACCACCATCCTCAGGTAAGTTATCAACTATTGTATTTTTAAATATTAATACAGATACTTTATCTTAATTGTCTAACTCATATATGATATCACAATAGAAAGCTGCATGACCATGTTGAATATATCTGAGGTAGAGATAACCATTATTCAAGCCGAGGACTTGACGGCTGTCCTGACTGACTGAAATCTGGAACAATTAGTGGATTGTCCAACTCACATTAAAGGGTACACCCTGGACCAGCTATGGACCACGAAATTCCCTGTGTGGAATTTGAGGATAGCCCCATGTGGACGGTCCGATCATCACATGATGTCCTCTGTAGCATCTCTGCATAAATGGAATAAGTCCCCTACTGGCCCCACTATCTATTCTAGGAATTGGGCTAGGGCTATCTTCACAGTTTTTTGCGAGGACTCAAGTAACTTTCCTCCCATTCCAAAGGAAGACATAGACATCTTTGTGCAAGATACCCCAAGCTGGCTGACAGAGGCCAGCAATCATCATGCACCCCTTCATAGAACTAGAGCAACTAGGCGCCACAAGGCCAATAAATGGTTCTCGGATGACCTGAAAATTGCCAAGCTGAGCCTTCGGCAAGCAGAAAGAAAATGGCGGTCGAGATATGCACCCGAACTGGGTAAAAACAACACTAAACAGCTTAGAAATTATAAAAATCTCTTGCGGCAAACTAAAGTAAGCGTTTTTACAGGCAGAATCATGAATGCCTCTAATAAATCTAAAGAGATTTTCAGGATTGTCTCTGATCTCTCAAACCCTGACCAAGTTACTCTGCCGATTTTATCCACTCAAGATCTGTGCGACTCTCTGAACGTCTGTTTTGTAAATAAGATTGAGGCCATTATGAACGGCATCCTTCCCTGTTCACCGCTTAATAATCTGTTTACGGATGTGGTGAATAGTCGAAACTCTTACCTGCTTTCCCAACTTACCGCAAGAGGACCTAATACTCCTATTGACAAAGGTGAAGTCTGGTTCTCCAACTGACGTCTGCCCCCGAAGGTCTTGAAAGCAGTATGTACTTGGTTGCCTGACCGTATACTGTCATTTATTAACCAATCTGTCAATATGGGGGTGGTCCCTTGGTCCTTTAAGAAAACGATTATTGCTCCAATTATAAAGAAAGGTGGGGCTGATCCTACGGATATGAAAACCTTCTGGCCTATCTTGCTTTTACATTTTTTGCCAAACTACTCGAGGCCCACATAGCATGTCACCTATGTCTATTCATCAAAGAGTCAGGTTTCTTGGATCCTTCACAAGCAGGATTTCGACCAGCACACTCTACAGAAGCAGTGGTTATGTCTGTTGTTGATGGCATGCGAAAAGAGATAGATAATGGCAACTCCCAAGTCCTGGTGTTAATGGACCTGTCTGCAGCCTTTGATACAGTCGACCATAGTATTTTGGCCGACCGGATCAGGGCTGTGGTCTTCCAAGATTCAGCATTGAACTGGCTTCTTTCCTTTTTGAGGGACAGATCTCAGTCTGTTAGGCTACCTCCTTACTCATCTTCAGAGGTGTAACTAAATTGCGGGGTTCCTCAAGGTACTTCGCTGTCGCGCCTCTTTTTTAACATCTATATTTGTCCCCTGAATAATGCCCTCAAACATAAAGAAATCAACATCTTTAATTATGCAGATGACATGCAACTATTATTTACGATTAATGATTGCCATTCGACTCGCCAATTATTTCAGGATACTATGCGGTTCATCCAAGACTGGATGAACAGCAATCATCTGAAGCTGAACCCCAATAAAACGGAGATGATGCTCACAAAAACTATGGTGAACTATTGGTGTCCTTCGTTCTGGCCTAGCGAGATTGGCTCTCCCCCACACCAAAAAAAGCGGTAAAAGGCTTAGGTGTCATAATAGATGAGGAACTTTCTTTCAAGCAGCAGGTAAGAGCTGTGACATCTGCTTGCTTCCACCAGCTACGTTGCATAAAAAAGATAAAAATATTCCTTATTAAGGAGGCTTTGATCCAAGTAATCATAGCTCTAGTCATGTCGAGATTAGACTATGCTATCGCAATTCACCTGGGCCTCCCTAAAATCCTTCAGCGCAGGCTCCTGCTTATTCAAAACCAGGCTGCTCAACTGATTTACACCATGCCTAAACATTGCCAAATCTCCCAAGCAATGATGGACCTTCATTGGCTGCCAGTTGCACAGAGAGCAATGTTTAAAGCATGTTGCATGGTTTTTAAGTCCATGTACCTGAGCTACCCTGCCTTCGTGACGTCTAGAATTATTAAATAGTGTCCAACCAGAGTTTTAAGATCTAGTAACTAGCACCTCTTGACAATTCCGCCCTGGAAAAAACAAAGGATCAGCGGGCGTAGGTTTGCTGTTATTGCCCCTCGTGAATGGAAGAGCCTACCTTTGGACCTAAGGGCCTCATTGGACCTCGCCACATTTCGGAACCTCTTAAAAACACTGCTTTTTAGACAGGCTTATTACTAAGGGAGGTTGAAGTTGACTGGTTAACTAGCGCCATGATAACGTATGGTGGATGAGCGACCTACAAATGGACAGTAACATAACATAACATTCCCACAGGAAGCTGTGCATTGTGGGGTTTGGAGTCCACTCATTCAAAAACTACTTTTGAAAAATAAAAATATAAAAATTTTGATTTACATTGATTATACATAATGATGTGTAAAGTGTTACTATCTATCTATCTCTCTATCTATCTATCTGTCGGTTTATCTTTTTGTCTATCTATCTTTAAAATCTATCCTTCTATCTATCCATCTATTAATATCTATCTATCTATTTATCTGTCTTTCTATCCATCTACCCTTCTATCTTTTGGAAGTCTATCCTTCTAGGCAAAATTATCTATCTATCCATCTACCTATCTATCTATCAATCTATCTATCTATCTATCTATCTGTTTGTGTGCGTGTATATATATATATATATATATATATATATCTTTCATTGAGTTCTTTAAGGCACTCCCCCTACCATGGACAGTACATTGGTTTTGTCTTCCGGTTTGTGCCGGCGGGGCCCAGTCGACATTTTACTGTAATCCAGCACATGTTGCCTACAGCCGTTAAGTAAAGCAGAGGCTCTGGTCGCCATAGATGACTCCTTTGCTCCTTTCCGAAGGGTGACTCTCTCTACCTTTTTAGGTCTCGCCTGTCGATGCGCATGCGCATCGAGCAAGCGAGACTATTGCGAGTTATCCACTCTTTATCCACGCTGCAAGGAATCGTGGCGATTCCTTGCAGTGCCCGTGACTTTTAAGGTCAATGCGCATGCGCATTAAGCTTATGCGCATGCGCATTGACCTTAAAAGTCACGGGCGCGTGCATGTCCGTCTTTGTTTACCCGCTCCGCCCCCTCCCCTTCCCGCCGTGTCGCATTTCTCCTCCCCCCTCCCCTCTCTTCCCTCCAGCTTGTTGTTTGTATAATTTAACCCGCTCCGCCCCCTCCCCTTCCCTCCGTGTCGCATTTCTCCTCCCCCCTCCCCTCTCTTCCGTCCGTCCGTCTTGTTTTCCTCTATTTGCTTTGCTGCAATCTAATCCTGCTTGTTTTTATTCTGCTCGCCGTCGTTTATAATTTGGCAAGTCGCTGTTGCTGTA
The DNA here is from genome assembly GCF_964263255.1 of Lissotriton vulgaris. Lineage (NCBI taxonomy): Eukaryota > Metazoa > Chordata > Amphibia > Caudata > Salamandridae > Lissotriton > Lissotriton vulgaris. The sequence continues at coordinate 64,118 of NW_028240625.1, read as the reverse complement.
TAAGGATTTATCTAGCTCTAAAGTCTCGTGTTGTCTGGTATTGTTCCAGCCACATCCACTGCATCCTGCTTGGAGTGACAGAAGCTAAAGGGGGTGAGGGGGAGCGACCAGTCAGCCAATAACAATCGAGTTTTCAATGAACTGGGCCATTTGTTGGTTGCTCATACGAAGTAGAAACAATTCGTCCAATCCCGTAGAAGTGCTACGGTCCTATCACTGAGTTTCAAAACAACGGCAGTAAAACGGAAAAGGGACTTCAGTCTCTCTCACAGCAGTGGTTTATTTGGAACGGGGTTGTTTTTAAAACGAAGAATAGCTTACAGTATAGAATTCAAACAGTAAACATCTTTGGTCTTCCTTTTAAAACGTTATTCAAAAAACGTTATTCAGAAAAGTTATGGCAGAAAAATGTATTTGCCTTTGGAGGAGCGGCTTCAGTCTACAGGCTCTGCTTATTATCACGACGACGCCTTATTGGTAGTTCATTGAAGTCACCCTCCCTGTAATTGAGGCACCAGACGTCTAAAATCATAGGTCTGAGGCTGCGCCATGTGCCTCAATACGTCGCATTAGCTGCCACACATTTCCTTCCCCCTTCGTTTCCATTTCGTGCCGCAGCTTTGTTTTACCGCTGTGTGCGCCTGATCCTAACGTGGACGTCCGTATACATCCTACATAGGGAATGCGGACCCTACGTGTGGCGTCACGTGCTGTCTGTATGGTGTGTGTTTTTTTCTTCCTAGCGAATATCTTTTCTGTCACAAGCTTGTTTTACTTATCGAATAACGCCATCGTGTCTTGGCACTGTCCGCCTGCCAACTACATCTTGGCAACTAGATCTTGCCGAAGCCAAGAGCTGCTTTCTCATTCTACGCTTACTTAGCTGTCGAACTGCCGTTTTCACGATGCAAACTAATAGTTTTACTTTCATCACTATTATTCGTTTTCAGAATACAAATGAACTTCAGATTTTAAGGTATCAAACGTAATGAGGTCGAATTCGAAAGGAAAGAAGTCTAGGCACACAGGTGTGTTGTTAATGGCAGAGAAATATGAAATAATCCACTGGTTCTGACCTTTTAGACTGAACTACTGTTGCAGAGCCTGAAGTCAGTGGTACTAGTTAAACTCTTTATTGTTATTTTCATTTTTTGGTTGGCAGAAAACAGTGCCAGTTGGGAAATTCATTTCTGCTCTTTTCACTGTTGACAGATGGATTCCACCGTGGGGAGGGGGCTCTATCGCTCTCTTGTGGAATATTTTTTTTATTCACAACAAATTTTATTGCATTTATTGTCATCATACAGCACAATGAGCAACATATATATAGACATTTGTTCATGAAGTAATATTTCATTACAGATTTTTGATAACTAAACTAAAACAGTGTAATCTGCTGCGATGTTACTTGTCTGTATCTTACAATGTTACCCCCAGAAAATGTCCATGTTCCCTTGAGTGGTGTTTCACGAGATAGATCACCCTACAGGGTTGTATGTCTGTACTTCGGTATCTATGGTATTGGCGATTAACGTTGAATGTTCTAGGATAAGTCAGCGGGAATCAGCACACTGCTGCCATATTTTCATGTGTTTCTGCAGACATCTGCATGCTTGAAAGACTGATATTTCTAGCCCCATACAGGATCACACAGTTTGTCCGCCCCTGGTCTCCTGTTTCAACAGCCAACAATCGGTATTACCCTGGATTATTAGGTCTCGCCTCACCCTCAACCCCTCACCCTCAACCCCTCACCCTCAACCCCTCACCCTCAACCCCTCACCCTCACTCACCCTCACTCACCCTCACTCACCCTCACTCACCCTCACTCACCCTCACTCACCCTCACTCACCCTCACTCACCCTCACTCACTCACTCACCCTCACTCACTCACTCACCCTCACTCACTCACTCACCCACCCTCACTCACCCTCACTCACTCACCCTCACTCACTCACCCTCACTCACTCACCCTCACTCACTCACCCTCACTCACCCTCACTCACCCCCCCTCTCACCCTCACTCACCCCCCCTCTCACCCTCACCCTCACTCACCCTCACCCTCACTCACCCTCACTCACCCTCACCCTCACTCACCCTCACTCACCCTCAACCCCTCACCCTCACTCACCCTCAACCCCTCACCCACCCTCAACCCCTCACCCTCACTCACCCTCAACCCCTCACTCACCCTCACTCACCCTCACTCACCCTCACCCTCAACCCCTCACTCACCCTCACTCACCCTCACTCACCCTCACCCTCAACCCCTCACTCACCGTCAACCCCTCACCCTCACTCACCCTCAACCTCATGCTAAAGATTTACAAAAAAAACCATAAACAATTCTAAATGCACTAACTCTAATGCTGCGAGACCTATTGCATTTCTAATGCTTGTTCTTTCTCCCCTGGCGTGCAGGGGAAGAAGAGGGTAGGAAGCCCCCTGCAAAATCGGACGCAACAGAGAGTCACATGGTGCAGAATCACTTCCTGTCCCTACTTGACCCACTTCCTGGTCTGCAGGACCACGCAGTCTCTCATTCATCCAAGTTCTACTGATTTGCTTATTTTTCTATTATGTAATTATTTTATATGGTGTTAAAATGCATTTGTTTTTCCTTTGGTTTTTCTAATGAGAATGTTTTCCTGGTATGATTTCCCATATACTAAATACATGTTTACCTCTTTGGAAAAGCTTTGCAGTACTGTTGATTCTTAATTTTCTGTTCTATTGTCACGCGGTCTTGCTACATTAAAAATGTTCTCTGTCAATGGCTTTGCTGCTCATTGAAGATTTGTCCATCCTATAATAAATGCTTAAAAATTGTCTTGCAAAATATTTGTTTACTAATGCCATGACTTTCCCAGAAAAACCCCAGATACAATTGACAAGTCCCCTAACAAAAATTGGTAGTGACAGGGTGGTAAATCCTCATATGCAACAACGTGTACCGTGCTGCAACACCCCGCCAGTATCGGGCACTTAGGAGTTTATTCCAGGAAATGAGGAATTACTGGGCAGCATTCCACTTGATATTCCCCTTTCCAGGGGGAATATTGCTTGCATTGATAAAGCAGGTGGGAGGTGTGGGCAGGGGTGCTTCATGGTGGAGGAACAATGGTGGGGAGGGTGAGATTTGGGTGGGGGTGGCTATAATCTGGCAGGTGGAAGCATTGTATCCTTCCCATGTGCCATAGCTGAGGGTTGAGTTGGGGCAGGCAAATTGGCCTGGGTTGCAATGCAGCCTGTTAATTCCAGATGACATAGCTAGTAACATCGGACTCATTGTTCCCATAGCCTGTAAATCAGGGTGCGCAAATAACGGCCCACTAATGATTGAGCAGAGTCGATTTCCATGTGCGAAACCCACTTTGGTCAAGCCCTGAACATAAGCTATAGGCCCGAGCAGCAGACTAGGTCCTATAACAAGGGAGAGGGCCTTTAACAACTGGTATAGCCAGAGGCAGAAGGTCTATAAGGATATACAAACATTCCACCCACTAGTGGCAGAATATTAAAAATTAAAAAGGAAAAAACAGAATGACAAACACTGGACTGTTGGAGCAGAAGGCTTATGCCACTCATTATAAGCCTTGAGCCACTTCATTGTCTTCGATGGATCTCGCAACATTCCAATGTTCGACTATAGCATTATAGCCTTCTGCCAAGTGCTAAACCTGTTGATAAAGGCCCTGAACCAGAAGTTATGCGGCTCGGGTCAATAAAAAGGGAGAGGGTCATTAACAACCAGTATAGCTAGAGGCAGAAGGGCTGTAAGGCTCTTAGAACGTTCCACCTGATAAAGGTAATATTTTCTAAATTAAAAAGGGAGAAACACAAAGACAAACATTGGAATGTTGGAGCTCCGGCTTTATAGCAGACATTATAAACCCGGAGTACTCCACTGCCTTCAATGGTCTCTCAACATTCCAATGTTCTAATATAGCCTTAGAGCCCGCAATAGTGGGCTCTACCGGTCATTAAAGGCTCGCTCCAGCGTTAAATGTCAGAGCCGAAGGCGAGGGTCTTTAACAAGGGAGCGGGCCTTTAATGGATGGTAGAGCCTGCCACGAGGGCTATAAGGCTATTAGAACATTCTGACACTAAAGAGCAGAATGCTCTGAACTGTAAAACAAAGGCTCACAGAGCCGGAGGGGGTTGAACAAACAAACAAACAAAAAAATATCATCGCAATAGGTGTCAATTTTGTATTCTTAACCCTTCTACTGTGAAGAGCAAGATGTTCATGTTGCCGACAGCACTTTCCTAGTGCTTGCACCAGAGGGATTTACTGTTTACAATTTAAACTCAGGGCGCGAGGAAAGAGCTTCCGTCTGTAAGTGGTTTCTTCTTTTTTTGGTTCAATTGCGATCAGTTTTTGGCGATTATATTTTAATACAACAGGCATAGACTCAGGCTCCGTGAGGACTTTTGCTCACAGCAACAACTGTGAACAAACGTTGGAATGTTGAAGCCCTAGACTTCCCTTAGCCATTAGAAACCAGGAGCACTCTATAGTCTTCAATGGAGCTCCCAACAGTCCAATGTTCTAATAGGCCATGACACCAATATAAAGGACTGGAAACAGAGTCTGTATTGAGCCGGCGGAGCTGGTCAATGTATAACCAGGAGCTATGGTGTCCCACTTATTTTGCTCTCCCGCTGTCTGTCTGTACGCAGCTATAACACTCTCTCAGGCCTGCTTCGTGCTCTAAATAGAAATACATTAATAAATGCATCCATACTCAGTTATTTACGTCAGTACCATTGGGTCATTTGCGTGCATGTGCATAAGGCAAACTCAAGTTTGCGGCAGTCCGGAGAGCAGCATTGAAGGGGCGCTGCTGATACACTGGTGCAAAGGCTTCAGCTGGTCTTTGCTGCCTGTCCCAATGATTAAGATATCATTTATAACCCACAGACACCCCAGAGATGGCCACTGCTGCTCTTGTTGCCTGAAGGGAAACCTCAACAAGACACAGCAATTCCCACAGATGGAATTACTGTGCAACCTGCCACATCCCCACCAGTACCACAGCCAGAACATTCAGATTTCAGAAGAAATCAAAACATTTTAGGATTATTTCTAGGTCTTTGCATTTTTTAATACTTCCAGGTAAGGGTTGCGGTGCATGTCAGAAAACACACGTGGAAGACATTTCAAGCACAAGTTAATGTAAGATGATAGCACAACAAATAAAAAATTGATGTAATGAAAAAATGTAGATCTGTCTATGCTAAAATCTGCTATTGTGAATAGAAATAACAATGAAGAGAAAACATCTGTTTCCACGTCTGCAGTAGTCCAACTTTTCCCACAATTCTCTGAGGCTTCCTTTCTTAGTATTGATCTCAGTGTTTCCATTTCAGAGAAAGCATTCAATTTACAGATGTCATTCTCTTTCTGTGCAGTTACATTCACTCATGCAGACAGTCACATTAACCCACGCAGGCGGTCACATTCACTATCACAGTCTTATTCACTCACCCGCTCTGTTACATTCACTCGCACACGGCTATCGTCATTGACATAGGGAGTTGGATCGACTCACAGTCATATTCACTCTGACCTGCAGCCATGGTAACTCGTGGCCGCCTCACAGGAAGACAGCATTCTAGTACCAGCCATTGACAGATCTCTGGAGGAGATGCACTCACACCTACATCAATCTTGTCATTTCAATCAATTAATCAATCAGGGGTTTATAAAGTGCACTACTACTCAACCGTGAGGGTCTCAATGCGCTCCCTCCCTTAGCCTTTCTCGAAGGCCCTCAAAACTGCTCAGAACCTCATTCTGTTGAAACAACTACCATGACCCAGACAGACCTCGCCAGCTACCGTTTTCATAGGAAAAATGTAGATGCCCTCAACGCCAACCATCTCCCTGTGGGAAACAACCTTTACCATGTAGTCATTACATCGCAATACCTTTACAACGTAGTCATTCCATCACAACATCCTTTAAATCGCATGCCATTACAACGCAGCCATTACATCGCATGTCACTAGAACGCATGTCATTACAACACAGGTCACTACAACACATGCCATTACAACACAATATAAGGTAAGTAATGGGGAATAGTAATTTTTACCCCTACGCTATCCAACACTGACCCTACTGTTGCACTCTCTGGAGTGGGAATAGTATTTTTTACCCTTACAGTATCCAACACTTACCCTACAGTTCCCTAAAAGTAATATGCATTGTAATGGTATGCGTTGTAAATGTAGTTTCTAAAAATGTGTGTGATGGCATGGGATGTAAAATCATGCGTTGGGATGGATGCTGTGATGTAAAAACTGTGTTGTAAATGTTTGCATTGTAACATCATATATTCATCTCATGCATGACAACTGATCTAGTTTCAGATCATGCAGCAACATAGACAATGTCTTCATCATCCCAGATAAAGATGACCCCTCAACTCCAGTGACCAAACCACCCTCGCCCACTCCCTGAAATCTTGCACTCACAATGTCCTCCACTAGGACTCTTAATGTCCATCCAACCGACACCAGTTTGTTCACATGGGTACCCCAGGACCCCAGCACCTCCCTATCATCTGCAGAACTACCAGTCTGGGTCCTTGGTCATGTTCAATCTTGACACCAAGCTCAACAACGGCAATACATTCCCTGATACGCTAATGACACACAAGTCCCCTCTGCTCCAGACGTGCTCCACCACAAACACAAACTGCACCTTCTTCAGACCTGGAAGCCAAGCACCTGGCAGCAGTGCGGCACCAGCAGCCACTGAACTCTCATTCACCAGGAGTGAGCAGCAGCAAGTACTTCAAACATTTCAAAGCCCAACTTCCACCCCATGCCAAGTCAATCGGGTCCCTCTGTTCAACAACAGCTCGAAACAACAACTTGTCCAAGTATGGACATCTGACGTGAATCTAGGCAGCTTCATCCCTTGACAATTTCGATGTAAATTCACTTGGGTTCACCATCATGACAGACCTAACAAATGCAATGTTAGGGTAACAGAGATAGCATGCTACTAGCCTTCTCTTTTGAAAAGAAAAAAAGCCTTCTTTCCAGAAACCTGTTTCAGAAGAAGAGTGCAAGCCCTGGTCCACCCAGGTTCAGCGCTCCATCCATCATCACCTTGTGTTTGCTTCAAGCCCTGGTCCACCCAGGTTCAGCGCTCCGTCCATCATCTCCGTGTGTTTGCTTCAAGCCCTGGTCCACCCAGGTTCAGCGCTCCATCCATCATCTCCTTGTGTTTGCTTCAAGCCCTGGTCCACCCAGGCTCAGCGCTCCGTCCATCATCTCCTTGTGTTTGCTTCAAGCCCTAGTCCACCCAGGTTCAGCGCTCCGTCCATCATCACCTTGTGTTTGCTTCAAGCCCTGGTCCACCCAGGTTCAGCACTCCATCCATCATCTCCTTGTGTTTGCTTCAAGCCCTGGTCCACCCAGGTTCAGCGCTCCGTCCATCATCTCCTTGTGTTTGCTTCAAGCCCTGGTCCACCCAGGTTCAGCGCTCCGTCCATCATCTCCTTGTGTTTGCTTCAAGCCCTGGTCCACCCACACTGGGACATAGGCAACACTCTGCTCGGTGACCTACCCAACACTCCTTTGGCATCCCTCGAATCTGAATAAATCTGACTTTGTCACTCTTGTCCTCTTACACATCAGATGGAAGCTAAAAATTCAACTTTAATTTAAGGAACCCTTACCTCCCACCCAACAGAAACACTCCTCTAACAAACCTGCTTGTAAACAAGCATGGATATCATGATTTACCATTTCTACAGCACTCCACTGCTTCAGAGTGACGACTGCCTGATACAAATACCACCACATACACACACACACATACTGTTTCACGCAAGAATATTGTACATAGAAATATCCTTTCGCTTACATATCTAGTTCTAGATTTCATTTATAAAAATATCATCCCATTAGGAATCGATTTTGTATTATTGACCCTTCTACTGCGGGGAGCAAGAGGTTCACGTTGCTGGCAGCACTTTCCTAGTGCAGAGAACATGGCCGTGTTTGCACCAGGGGGATTTACTGTTTTTAATATAAACTCAGGGCCCGAGGAAAGAGGGTCCGTTGTGTAGTGGGTTTCTTTTTGGGGGGTCTATTGCGAGAAGTTTTTGCGATTAGATTTTAATACAACAGGCATGGACATCAATTCACAAAAATGTCTGGGGTAGCGAAAGTGACATCACATGCCATTTGACCTTTACTTTCACTCACACACATGAATAACAAATGGTGTCCATGACCACAGGCCATTAGAAACCAAGGGCCAGATTTATTATAAAGTCATGCACCACAAAGCAGCAACACAACCTGCTGTGCTGCGTTGCGCTAAGCTAAGCTAAGCTGCATGATAGGGAGAGGGGAGGAATGTGCCATATTTACTAGTATATGATGCATTCCGTGCTCTTGGCCCGCACTGGTGCACTGAGTGCAGCCTAGCGCTAACGTAGGCATCCTTTGGCCATAGTGTCAGCATTACAGCCAGGATTGTTTTTGTGCTGGAGGGGACACCTTCCTGCACATAAACAATCCTCTAAAGATGTTCCCTCTTTGTAAGTTACACCTTAAAAGAGGAAAAAACAAGGAGAAATAAAAATCATTTTCCACGTTAGGTCTCCCCTGGAAAGGACGTACCATTTTGGGACATTCTCATGTTTCCTAGTGTTAGTACATCTGGGAATGCGCCAAAATACAGGGGTGGATACATGGGAACATGCACTGTTTACCCATGTGTCGCCTTCCTGGCTCTGCCTTGCGCTGCCTTGTGTTCCTCCAGATTTCATATGCCACGCAATGTGGGACACACGAGCAATGAGAATCCTGGTTTAATCTGGCCATAAATAATAAGGTGCAGATGAAACAATATTTCACCCAATGCAATGCTTCAAGACAACTTGCTGCACTGTGCTACGTGCCAATATACGTCAGATTCCTGCTCTCTGCCTGTGCTGGCGCACAATCGGCTGCCTTGCATCAACGCAGGCCCCCTTGAGCCATGGTGCAAGAGAGCCTATGTTGCAAGCAGGGTTTTTTTTGTGCTGGAAGGGACATATTCCTACACAAAAACAATTCATAGAGGATTTTTCTCTTTCTAAGTGTGCTGCTGAATGCAACACACTTAGAAGGAGGAAACAAAGAGGAAACATAAAGATATTTCTCCTTGTTCTGCCTCCCTAGGAACGGCATAGCATTTTGACGTGCGCCCAGGTTGACCAGTCTTGGTAAATCTGAGAATGCGCCGACATCCATGGAACACCCTCGTTCCCCCCATGGAACGCCTCCCTGGGGCAGAGTAACGCGAGGATGCGACCAGCGTTCCTTACAATGCAATGCAAGGCTGTGCAAGGTGTCGCTATGTTGCTTGGTAAATCTGAGAATGCGCCGACATCCATGGAACACCCTCGTTCCCCCCATGGAACGCCTCCCTGGGGCAGAGTAACGCGAGGATGCGACCAGCGTTCCTTACAATGCAATGCAAGGCTGTGCAAGGTGTCGCTATGTTGCTTGGTAAATCTGAGAATGCGCCGACATCCATGGAACACCTTCGTTCCCCCCATGGAACGCCTCCCTGGGGCAGAGTAACACGAGGATGCGACTAGCGTTCCTTACAATGCAATGCAAGGCTGTGCTAGGTGTCGCTATGTTGCTAGGTATATCTGAGAATGCGCCGACATCCATGGAACACCCTCGTTCCCCCCATGGAACGCCTCCCTGGGGCAAAGTAACGCGAGGATGCGACCAGCGTTCCTCACAATGCAATGCAAGGCTGTGCAAGATGTCGCTATGTTGCTTGGTAAATCTGAGAATGCGCCGACATCCATGGAACACCCTCGTTCCACCCATGGAACGCCTCCCTGGGGCAGAGTAACGCGAGGATGCGACCAGCGTTCCTTACAATGCAATGCAAGGCTGTGCAAGGTGTCGCTATGTGGCTTGGTAAATCGGACTTTAGTGTTGCCGTTAAGGGGCACCCTGCGCGACACAAGGGCGGTGCAATACAACGCAGCTGAAGCAAACTTCCATCGCACAGCGCTGCCACAGCCTGGAAAGTGTACAATCACATAATGCATGCCATGCGTGAGAAGCATCATACCAGCCAATGTATGCCATATTTTGTGTTTATTGTTGTCTGACATGCCAACAACACCACATAGGAAATAATCCGAAAAAACGATTAACCTCAAGAGTATAAATGCAACTACTGAACCGAAAGGAAATTTAAAAATATTGTCCTACCTGCAGGGTTGGGGTAGACGGTAGCTGGAAAAGAAAAAAAATGTATTTAATACATGTTTTAAGAATACAACAGGAAAAAATACAAAATTGAGAAGTTATTGCTGTTGGTAGCAGAGTAGAATCTAGTCCATCTTTTCATGCTTGCCTCAGGTCACGTGATTGTGGCTGACCAGTTATGCATGTTTTCTACAGGATTCCACTGGATTGCAGGCCAGGGGGGTTTCCCACACCTGCTGAACTGCTTCTAGTGAGATCTGAGATGTATTTCACATGGTGACAGCTTGTCTTTATTTGGTACATTTACACAGTAGTATTTCCTTATTTCACCTCCTATGAAGGAGGCAGTACGAACCATTTGTAGCTGTGGCCACAGGAGAGGACAAGGAAGGACAGGTGTCTGAGAAGTGATCAGAGCTGAGGGGTGAGGGGGCAGGGCGAGGGTGGAACGGGCTTGCTTCCGAGCCCCCAAGTTACCCAGGGCCTTGCTTAAGTGGTCCATCCTATCCCATTATTAGGTCTGGTCTTTGAGACTGCTTTAGCGGTCGCTGACAGACTAGTGTTTTTTTCTTTCAAATACATATAAATATGTGTGTGTGTGTGTATATTTACTGAAAAAACTATAACTTGCACCCGTGCCATGCAGATTGTTGTAATCTATTATGTCATTTCAGATGTTGCATTTATTTTATCAATGATTTCATTGAACATGTAATGAGTGATGTATTTTGTGAGGTATTAAGCAGTGCATGGCAAGGATGTAAGTTATAGTTGCTCCAGGCAAACTGATGGATTTTCTGTGTCTTTTGAGTTTAAAATGCAACATTTTAAGTTATATTTTCACATAACTGTGACGCCACTTTAAAGTTTAGTTTTTATCAGTGAATTTCTCAGAATTTTACAATTTAAAATAAAATATCATAACCATACCTAACTAATAACATCCTTTTAACCTTTGTTTTTTTCAGTTAATTTTTAGGATTTGTTGTAGAACATCAAGTCATATTTTATTACCATACCTAACTAGGCCTACCCCTTCGGCCGCGCGCAGTGTGGGGCTGGCTGCTGGGACAGCACTGCAGCCAGGCACTAAACCCAACTCCCACAGGCAGTTAAACCACTTCCGTGCATGGCCTTTAGCTGTGCACAGCATGGCGTGTGCTGCAGGTCCTGGTCTACGGACAGACCCTGCAGCCAACCCCCACTACGCCCGGCCTTTGAGTGTGTGCAGCGGGTGGTTGGCCACAGGGTCTGACTTTTTTTTCTAGCTTTTTTCAACAGTTGTAAGTACAAATCATTTTTTGAAATCTCTTTTTTGATTTGTAACATTTTTTTTTCTTCCATGCTGACCCAGAAGCTCCCAAGATACTACTACCAGGCCCTGCTATCATCACTACTTCTGTTCTCCACTTTTCAGCAAAACAGAAAAGTAAGTCAATATCCATCAAGAACCCGCAGTGAGTTATTGTTTTCATCTTTGATATTATACTCTTGAATAGCTTCGGCATATGGCTCAGTGGAAGCGTTTGTATTTTCCGTAGAAGCAATAATAAGATTAATGCTGCAGTTGTGCCTGACTTTTTTAATTCCCTTTTTTTCCATATATTTTCAACAGTCTTTGGGGCACTTACATTTCTTTAAACATGTTTTTAGCTTTTATGAAGGTTTGGCAGCTCCCAGATACTACACTCAGTGCCGCTTGAAAAGCTCAGCTTGACGTGCAGCAACTGCTAGTTCTGACCGCAGCAACCTTGCTTCTGATCGCCCCTTTCAGATGTCTCAGGGACCACTAGGAACCCAGAGGTGTGCATTCTGCTTCTGCTGATGTTTGCAGGCAAGCTAACCAGTGCTTAATTTGAGCAGGTGGTTTCTTATGCTCAGCAATGCCACTTAAGTTGTCAACACTAACACTTATGACAGTCTGCCACATGGTGGCGCTGTCTGTTTAATTTAGAGATGAGCACAAAAAACAATTGTTTATTAATTCAGGGGCCTGGAATAGTCTGAACTGTCTAACCAATGGTAGGAGTGTGATGGTTAGTTCTTGTGTTGGTGCTGTCACTGCAGCGCTGGCAGGGGCAGTGGTTGGTGCAAGTTGCCCCCTGACTGGGGCCCTCTCACCTATGTTTTTTACAAATAAAGCACTGGCTAAGTCAGTGTACAGTGGTTCCAATCGTAAAGTTGCAGATTCCCTTCTAAATTTGCTCTTGCTTCCTCTTCATATTTTCCATAATTTTCCAAAATATTTTTTTGCACTAGATTAACTTTGAGTTTAAAAACATTAACTTTAATGAAATTACAACGTTTGACCGCACAGAAAAGCACCTCCAAGGCCATCCTTTCTCCTAGCGCTGACATGCAGCTTTGAGGCAGCACATTTGTTTCACCTCCTCAAGTGCTGCAGTTTAATCCCCAGTTGCTATTTTTTGTTAACTCATACTTTTAAGTGTAGTTTAGATTAAAACTGGAGCAAATTCCTCTGATAGGGGACACCGGGCGAGGGAAAAAGTTTGTTTTAGGGCCTGATTCAAATCTCCGTCACAACGGTGATGGATATCCTGTCCGCCAAAGTATAAATCCTATTATATCCTCTGTGATATATATTTAAGCGGACAGGTTATTTGTCACCGTTGTGACGGAGTAACTTGTTTGCCGAGATCTATATCAGGCTCTAAACCATGTAGGTGCATATGTATAACAAATTGGCGCATTGCGGGTTAACTCCAAAATTGCTAATGCTGCACTCTATCACTTTAAAAACGCAGGGATGCCCCGAATTTACAATAATACAGCGCACATCTGCATTTCTCCCTGCCCTGGCGCTAAATTCAGCTGCCTTGTGCAAACGCAGGAACCCTTGCACCATACGGCAAGGCTACGTTGAGGGAATGAAGGTGTCCATTCGTGCACATAAACAATCCAGAATGGCAATTTATAAATTCTCTGTGTGGTGCTTTGTGCAGCACACATAGAAGTTGCAAATCGTAATTTTTCAAATGATTCTTTACGTGCAGGAAGGGACACCTTCCTGCATATAAGCAATTATTCACTGCAATGTGCTGTTTCTATGTGTGCTACACAATGCAGCACACATTGAAACAGCAAAAACGAGGATATATAAAGCATTTCTCCTGGTTTCGCCATGTTAAGACCAGGTTTTCCCTGATCTTATTTTTGGCGATGCCTCCTATTTACGCCATCCTTGTAAATAGGGGATGAGGGGTCCACTGCACCCTAATTATAACTCTTTTGTACTTCAAAACTAAGGGGTATAGGCCCTATTTTCCTTGCTTGTGTAGAGCCTGCGACACCCTTGCTACGCCACTGGTCAAACGTAAATTGCGCTGCAGAAATGAAAGAGTTAACAAGCTGCTTTTTTACGTCCTTTAAGGGTACTTTTTAAGCACATATCAATAGGCAAGGCATTGTCCCGCCAGAAAAGGAGGTTTTGTTGTGTAGTGTTCCTTATCGCAGTGTGTGACATTTTGTTTGGCTCTAAATAACCGCTGTGTGATAGCACTGTACCATGTTTGTAAACTCAGCAATGACTATGTATGTCAGGTGCTTATTGCCAATTATGATATATAACACCAGAGTAAGAGTGAAGGCATTTCTACTCAATGAATTCCATAGCTTGTTTCGTTCTTTTTTCAGTAATCTGTAAACACTTCATTATTGCACATGGTTGGAAAAATAATGCAGGCGTTCCAAGGCCAGACTTATTGGTTTTGCCAGTTCTTGTGACTCCTTTGCATTCTGGGACTTATAGTACTGCTCCCCTCATAATGAAACCAGGACTACAAGCCCTAGAAGGCAGCGCAGAAATATGTATCGGATCAGTTGTTCAGGCGTGGATTCTGGAAACGTAGGCGCTATGGGACATATGTATGAAAGTTTTAAATAGCGAGTTCCTAATTGCGATTTCCTGCTAATCAAAATTAGGAAATCGCTATTTCAATTGTATGAAACTCTTCTGCGTTTCAATTGCGATTCCTGGTGGGTCGCAAATAGACATACCTCATGAATATTCATGAGATAGGTCTCAGTTGGCGGTCCACTGGATATCACTAAAATCACAGGAATGGTGGCCTGCTAGGGTCAGCAGTTCTGCAGTAGACTGCCCGTTAGGAAGCACTGGGCAGACATTCAGGGGTGTGAACCAAAACAAAGGGCCCCATTGCAGATGTGGCAGAACCCAGAGCCACCTATTTCTCACAAATATTCACAGGCCTTAGGCTGAGGGAGAGCCCCTGATGTGTCCCCCCTCCCCCTCGCAGGGGCAGATGCTGCAGTACTGGGGGCACAACTACAGAGAGAGACTTCACAAGAAATTCACTTCAAGAGAAGAACACTGCACTTAAGTTATTGATTAATCACATGCCATACGAGAACTAACAAAACATATTTTTTACCTATTAACTAGAGTAGGGAGCTTGTCATCTTGCATTAGGAATGATGAATCTGCAGCAGTGTTTAAACAGACACGCAAGGAAGGAACCAACCGCCTGGGGATGCAGAATTCATGAATAATAAAACTGTGGCGGGACATGGGCTCAGCTCCCTGTTTTATCGGATTTTGTCAAAGTTCCAGGAGTCTGTGGCCACTCAAGTGTCTGAGATACAGAGTTAAAAGGGTTTATACCACTCCTCGGTGATATCAAGGAGGAAATGTCTGGGGTAAAGGAAGCAACCAAGATGCAGACAATCAAAAATTGACTGCGGAAAAAAAAGACATGATGAAAGCAATCTGTCCTTGTGTCGACTTGTCTCAATACTTATAAAAACAAATATTGGCAAATTAAACAGATTAGGCTGTTGACTTTGCCAATGTTTTGTTTGCTTTGGCACGCTCCATGGATTAAACCATTCAAAGATGGCCACCATTGTATGTACAGACATGCGCCTGCAGGCAGCATTGCTGATTGCTTTCGTTATACTTTATTGCAAAAACCATTCCAAGTTGTTGGCCAGAGCAGTGCATTTTTTCCCATGAATTATACAAAAAACTTTCAAACTTGGCTTCCCATTTTTTTGCACGAATGCAAGAATGTACACGCAGGGTGGCCATTTTAGAATGGTTTCTTTCATAAAAAGTAACAAAAAGCATTCCACTTTGCCACATACACACACACAAATGATCATCTTGGAATGTTTTTTGGCATACCCTTTCATTGGCTTACTGTTCCAAGATGGTTGACTAAGTGCCAATTAACCCCTTCCATGCTCATGACGGAACGGTTCCGTCATGAGCGTCGGTTGAGCTGTGCTCATGAGGGAACCGTTCCGTCATGAGCCGATAGGCTCATTAGAACCTTCAGCACAGCGCAAAAATTCGCGCCGCGCTGAAGGGGTTAATCAAACGATTTCAATCTATTTATTTGTAAGATACAGAGCCACAATGATATCCACTTTAGAGAGATTACAGATTACATAATCACTATATATCTAAAATGCTTTTAAAAAAAGGTTGACATTTTAAAACACATCATTTCATTCAGTGGGTTAAACAAAAGTTGCATGGCATCTTTGGCTGATTACACTCCATATTTTCAAAACAATGGTTTCAGCACACATCAAAGGTATTATACAATGTGGGGCACACAAAGAGAACATGCTTTAAAGTTTGTACCAAAACCCTGCGGAGATTACACAATCTGAACTCCGGAGCCACGCCCAACCATGCACCTGTAATAATATTTAACAGCAGAATGTTCAATCGAAACAATGGAAAAAAACCATTGTGTTCCTCTTTAAATATGGGTGGGGATAAACCCCAGAGCATGTAGCAACAATGACCTCCCTCTTCCTTTTTTCCCTACAAGCAAACATATCTAAATCCCTTGAAGTAATCTTAATGCTATGTCTTAGAAAGATCTAAAGTACTGAACGAGACGTTGCCATAAACTCACCCCTATTCAAATAAAGGTGCTGTAGTGCTTTATTAAAATTCTTTAACATTGAGTTAGTAGACCTACATTGGTCAAATGCTTCTGAACAAAGTTGGCTTCTAAAGGGATTCTTGTTACTAAGCAAAATGTCCCTAATGGAGGGCAGCAGGTAGCCCCTTAACATAGATACCCGGGGGTCCCATTTCTAAGCGTCAGACTTCAACCGGTGCAAGCGTACTTAAGTTTCAGATTTTACAAAGAAAGCTCCAAAATGTCAGGTCCATTATTTCAATCGCATAAAGTAAAGTAGATGGGATTTTTACATTATACACGGACAGTGAAAGGATAAAGTGTCTTCGGCCTTTAGCCCATAAAGTGTTAGAAGTGCGTAAGTATATGCCGTCACTTTCCCAGATAAATGGAAAACGTGTATTTTCACAGAAAGATTGGCGGATAATAGTTTGCTCAAATACAGATATGAATCAGCACATTCCAAGTCCAGAGGACCTAATCACCAGTTATATAATCAGCAGAAAAGATCATCACTTTACTCTTATTAACAATCATTTTTAAATAATGACAATCAGAGACCTTCTGCAGGCAATCCAAATGACTCTGAAGTGCTCTAGCAGTTCAATCCAAAATCACAACATCGTCCGCATAGAGCAATGAGGCTATATTACGGTGACCTAACTTCGGGGCATCCCCACCCAATTCACCCAAACCCAATGGAAAATCAAAAATATTGAGGTAAAATAATAAAGGTGCGAACAGCCAGCCTTGTCTAAGATTGTTGTCTGTCAGTATTTTATGAGATTCATCCTAGTTGTTCGCTAAAAGTACATGGCAGCAGGTAAACGAATAAAGTGCATTAATAAGATTAAGCAGGCAATCAAGATTTTTATTATTTGTAAGCTTTCACCAGAAAGTAGGGAAAATTACACGGTCCAAGATCAAGGAGAAATCAATAAGAATGGTGGGAACCGACATATTACGTGACATCACATATTTGCTGCTCCAACGGAAGACGGTTATAAGTGTTCGCACAATCCTGGAGATGATCTAGAAGGGTCTTAGCTAAAAAAAAGTCTGTATCGAGTCAAGGAGTGCTATTTGCCTGAAATCATTAGGAAGGACAGTAGAGCCATTCTTATGTAGCAGTAAGATGATACTGACCCTCCAGGACAATGGAATTGAATTAACCGATAACAATAATGAAAAAAGGGCAGCCAAATAATCTGTCAAAAGGTCTCCTCCCAATTTTATAGTAGTTAACGGAATTTGATCCGGGCCACTAACTCCTGAAGATATCGCATGATGTATAATCTTTTTTATCTGAACGCTCGACGGACCTACTAAATCGCTCCCTTCAGAGGAGATAACGGCAAAGATAAGTAGAACCTCATCAATGGATAGTTAGCTAAGTAAAGAGTCGAAATATGTGAGGACCACACACTCTCAGTTTGGGATTGAACTAATTTTGGGCCAAATACCCCTCATAATAGTTGTGTTAATTGAATGCCAGAACCTTCTGGAACCATCCTTTATGACAGCTTCCCTTAGTTCTATCCAGATCTTGTCAGACTGTTGTTTCTTTTTCTTCACCTTCCATCCTGTTCGCCCTCTTTTAAGCAGTTTTATCATTTTCCTTCCTACCCTGGAGAAGGCTAGGAATTGGTGCCTTTGCAATTTATTAATTTGTTAACACTGAATTCCTTATGGGTAATTTCTAAGGATTTATTATTTATCTGATGCACCCCTTGTAGGAGAAGGTGTTCTGCCACCAAGGCTTGTATATCCTTCTCAAAGGAAGCCACTGAGATTGAATCCCTATTACCATTAAGTTGTTAAGTGTTTATTGCCAAATCTTTATTCCACTGCACGTTCCCATTCACTACAGTAAGGAGCATTGTGCTGCCCTTAGAATCCCGGGGCGAGGACTCCTCTGGGGCTAGCTTGATGTTAAGAGAGATTATTTGATGATCGCTCCATGGAGAGTCCACTATCTCTAGGTTACTTAGCAAACTGAACACGGGGAAAGAAGTAAGACTGTAATTGATTAAAGGGGTCTTCTTACCACTCCTGTATGTGAAATGGGAAGGGATATCTTTGATCAATCTTCCATTTACGACTATATAACCATTATCCCTAAATGCGCCTAAGTGAAGCTTACCTCTATTATCAGCTCTACAGGATGTGGGAGAAGGGAACTTGGGGGCATATCAGCAAGGTCCGGCGAAAATTATCGCTCAGCGCGCTTAGCGCGAGGATAATTATCGCCCGCTAATGCTGAATTTTATCGCTGAGATAGCGTGCTATCAGCAACGCTTATCTCAACGGCGATAAAATTCCAGGTGCAAGCTGCCAAATGTGCGATTATCGCTGGAAGTCCAGCGATAATCGCACAACATTTGGCGAATGCTTGCTAATAGGGCAGGGCAGACTCAGCCATGATATCCACTTTCCATTGGATATCATGGCTAAGTCAGATGAAAAGCAGGCATAAGGAAAGTAGCAATAACCGCTGTTTGCGCTACTTTTCTTATCCCTCTGCAGGTTACCGTGAGGCTAGATAATAGTAGAAATGGCGGCTAGCGACATTTCTCACGTTCTTTTGGGAAGGAACGCCCACTTTGCATCTCATTAGAGATGCAAAGCTGGGCGTTAAGGGAAAGGGCGCTAAGGCAAGGATTCACGCGATAGCGTGACCTGCTGATAAAGCGATAAAATTATCGCTGCTTTTCGGCCAAAAACAAACGCAAAAGCGGCAATAATTCTATTGCACCGCCTTGATGATATGCCCCTTGGTATGTTTAAGACTTCCTCCTGGTCCGTATATGCAAAGAGGCTGACAGCATAATTGGAGATTGTAGTGTTAAAGTCCCCCACAATTAACATATTTAACAATATTTTCTCCTTCCACAGTTTTGAGAAATAGAATGAAAAAAAGAACTGAGGAGAGAATCATAAGTAGGGCCAGGTGGGAGATAAAGATGAACAAGTAAATACTGAATTGATTTCGAGCCCTGCATACCCCTAGAACCAAATAATAAACATTGTAGAAGATTTGGAACATGAATCCGGATTTGTATGACCAGGTATAAACTGTGCTAAGGACAATAGCAATTCCTCCACTGGCATGGCCTTTCTTTCATTTTTTAGCAGGGCAACTGATAGCATCATCATTTTCACATTCCAAGGCTTCTCACACCAGGTCTCTTGAACACAGATCACATCTGCGCACAAATGAGCCACAGAACTGAGGGCCTCATTCACGGCCATTTTGCCACCAGTGTATCAATGTTTCGACGCATCGGCCGCGCAGTGTGGCTGCCTATATTTACAAGACCATGTAAAGTCACCCTGCGCCACTTTTCATGGCCTTGTAAACATGGGCCCTTTTCACGCTTTTCTCTGCATGAACCTGTGGGTGTTCCCACACAACGTCCATGGAATGTAACACATTCCCAGATTTACACATTTTTGTAAAGCTGGGAATTCGTCAGAATCCTATGTCACCTCAGGGGGGGCATAAGAGTGGCACATTGAGGTGAAATACTTTTTTCTCCTCGTTTTTTCCTCTTTCTATGTGTGCTGCATTCTGCAGCTCGCACAGAAAGAGGATAAGACCCTCAACGATCCAACATCCCACAGCGCTGGCACCCTTGCAACATGCACAAGGGTGCCAGCGTTGGCGCATTGGCAGCCAATTGTGCGCCAGCTCAGGGCAAAGCACAAGGATGCGTCATAATGTTGTTAATATGACGCACCCCTGGGCTTTAAAAATGACGCAGCTCAGCGCAGCAAAATGGCTTGCAGCGCTGTATCTTCTTTTTGGGTAAATGAGGCCCTAGGGTTCTGAGCTCTGGTGGAGCAGCCAGCTAAGTTACAGGACAAGCCTTTAAAGCCCTTGGTAAAACAACTTAGGCTGTTTGCGGCAATTGATGTGGTTGCAATTGAGTGCCCCGGCTAGTGGCTCCACTTAAACCACTCATTCTCAGTGCAATCACCAGCAGCAACATTACTTGAACCCTGGAAGGATCTATTCTCCCTTTTGGCCCAACTGTAGTATGCGTTGATTTAGCGTTATTTATAAAAACCTCCACATGGGCCGTGCCGTTTTCTAGAGGAGCCTCAGGCTCTTTGCCATAATTCTATGAAGATTAGTCGGGCACCCATCTGGATAGAAAAGGGAAACATTTATGCCGCCACTAAAGAGGCAATTACAGTTTTCTAAAAATCAAATTGAAAGTCACCCTAGATCTCTTCTCAGTGACAGAATTCAATACCTAAACTGAAAAAATATAATGACTCACTATCATCCTTAAAGGGCTGATTTCAGACAAACATTTTCATAACAGATAGTGATTGAACTAAGAAACTTGGGAGTATTGGTGCTTATTTTGTATCTGCTTTTAATTTTCTTACCTTTCTCGCCGCTTCCCCGGTCCACTGCTGACTTTGGTCAGATTGATGTGGAGGGAAGACGGACTTGCAGCACACACCGGAAGTGAGTAAGACTTCCGCCTTAGCTCGTGGTGCAGGTTAGCAGTCTAGCTTTTTTTACATCCAGCATATAAGGGCCAACCTCCCTCCCCCCTGCTTGACTAACAAAGCAAGGAGACGCTGTTGCTACGCTATGAGCGAAGGGCGGCATTAGTCTACTTGGAGTATTGGTGCTTATTTTTTATCAGCTTTTAATTTTCATACCTTTCTCGCCACTTCCCCGGTCCACCGCTGACTTTGGTCAGATTGATGTGAAGGGAAGACAGACTTGCAGCACAGTGAGTAAGACTTCTGCCTTAGCTCATGGTGCAGGTTAGTTGACTCCTGAGTATAAGTAGAGATGTACCCCCAAATGCGCAGCTGATGCGCACAGCAGACGCGCCGGCGGCACGCCAAAGGCAAGCCCGTCTGCGCCCGTCCGTACCAGTACGCCGCCTCTCGCCAGGTATGCTGGTCGAGGTGAGTCGGGTGGTTACACCTACTCAAGGGATACTCTACTACATTTGAACCCGCTAGGCAACCAATGTAATATGACTCCACTATATCCTTTGAATGGCCCCATTCACTGTTTATGTGGGATGTTTTCCCTCCCTAAACCAATAGCACTTCCAACCCCTTGAGTCATCTGCCCCCTACAACGACTAAAAAAAATTCAGCTGAATGTAAGATCCCTAGTTAAGCACCATGCTGACGTCTATGACCTTATTACGGATAAAAGCCTGGATATTTTCTTCCTGACAGAGACGTGGCTGCAGGAGGATATGGTGACGGTATCTAACCTAGCCCTACCTCCTGGCTACTCCATGTGCACTATAAACAGGGAGACGAGGGGCGGTGGTATTGCAGTGATTGTTAAATCTCATTACTCATGCCTCTTCTTAAAAGTTGATATGGAGGGCTGCCAATGCGCTCGTTTTAGCATTCTGATGAACCCACACCTGACCCATTCCGGGGTTTTGTTGTATAGGCCGCCTGGTCAAGTCAGCAGTTTAAAAATGCTCTTTTATAGGCAGTAGGGATGCTTGCTGTAGGAACTGCTAATTTTAGCATCTTCGGAGACTTGAATCTTCATTTCGATCTTATTCAAGACAAGACTATTGGCAGCCTGCCTGCAGATTTAGCGGCATTTCAGCTGTACCAATTAGTCGCGAGTCCCATTCATAGCGGGGGGCATCTGTTAGACCCCATCTTTTCAAACATTGATTCAGCCACGGTGGCGGCCCCACCTCGGTAGCTTGGTCGGATCATATGTTGGTTGAAATGACCCTCCCTTTATTAGAACCTCTGGGTAGGATCACCAAGCAGCCGGTTTACAAGCGACCATGGTGGAAATTGAGATTAGATGACTTTTATGCACTGCTCAGAGCAGACCCCCTCGAACCTCTTGACAACGCAGAGTCTGGTTACGAGATGTTCTGTGCCTGGATAACTCGGGCTCTTGACTCTCTTATCCCGGCGAGTTGGTTCAAGGGACGATCTCAAGAGTCTAGTCCATGGCTCACGCTTTCGCTGCCTGGCAGAGAAGGCATGATCGGAGGTAGAAAACAAGCCTGGTAATACCACCTCAGAGGAAGAGGACCTGGAGGGGCACTCGACGCACCCCCTGGTAGCAGCCATAAAGGTCAAGGAGCAGGAACACACGCAGGACTCTGAGGCTTCGCAGGGGGACCCGCAGGACTCTAACTCATGAGGAAGGGACAACACGGGTCAGCCTATTGTGGACATTGTAGCCGAGAGCACGCAAGTTGACCACCCCCCCCTTCTTTTTTCTTTTTTCCCTCTTTTTCTCTCTATAACTGTTTGCTTCAACAGTATTGGACTGATTGCTATTCTCTATTGTTTCCTTACTTCTATGTTCATGATTATGCCTTCACACCAATCTCTTGCAGGAGGGTGAAGCGGGCAAGTTCGTAGCAGGGGCGGCAGAGGGTGGGGGACAGACCTCCTTCACCTGAACTATCTCTATCATTATGATGGCGATGGGTCTGGCCGGGGGAGGGAGGTGGGGAGGGGTGTGTCTGGGGTAAATCAGTAGGGGGTCGGGGGAGGGAGGGGGGTTTCAGGGGGTTGTAGGTTGGGGGGTTTGAGGTTCTGGTTGTCTTTTTTAAGCATGTTGCAGACAGGAAAGTTCACTACGCCCATACACCCTACACCGGGTACTTGCCAAGACAGGTCCTGACCCAGTTTGATGTCTTCAGAAAGGATGGGTGGCCCTAAGATAGAAGTGCCAGATGGCGGATCAGTCAAGGTCCTTACCTGGAATGTAAACGGCCTGGGAGCAAAGATAAAACGGGGATTGGTCATGGCCTTAGTTAAAAGGATGGCCCCAGACATAGTATTACTACAGGAAACGCATCTACATGGGACACGGTGTGGTTTCTTGGCTAGAGGGGCATACAAGGTAATGGCCCATGTGGGGTATCCGTTAGGTTCCAGAGGGGTGGCCATTCTGGTTAGGAAATCCCCCCTTTTATAGTTACAGACACATGGACGGACCCACAAGGTACATATGTTGGAGTAACAGGGACTTGGAGGCGCCAGAAGATGACGGTGGTGTCAGTATATGGACCCCCTAGGTTACAGGCCAGAACCCTCGCAAAGGTGACTGATATTATTCTGAATACACCGGACTCTCTACACGTGGTGGGTGGAGATTTTAATGATGTGGTTCACCACTCATTGGACAGGTCAGGGGATCGAGTGGACCCCCCGGTACACTCCCCTCTAGCACAATTTATTGACATGGTGGGGCTAACGGATGCCTGGAGATGTCTCCGGGGCGCACAGGGTGTATTCCAGACTGGACTACGTCTTCCTGCCCCGCCGTGCACTGGATGCTGCGAGCCGAGCAGAATTCCTGGCACGTGGCATCTCAGACCACTCGCCGATGTTGGTAACGCTGGGATTGAGGCTAGGGGCGAAGACTGGGAAGTGGAGATTGGTGGCCTGGGATCTCCAGAATAGGGACCTACTGCAAGGATTCCCGCCGGACGTGAAGGTCTACCTGGCAGACAATTTGAGCTCCGTACAGTCGGGGTGACGATTTGGGAAGCTCTGAAGGCAGTCCTGCATGATAAAATACAAAATAGGATAGCAGAGGACAGGAGGAGACTGCAGGGGGACATCAGGGACCTGGAAACTCGAATCTAGTATTTAGAGGAGGTGGAGACCCCCAGTTTGGACGTAGAGGCTCGAGAGAGCCTGGAGGTAGAGATTACCGTTGCAGAGGTGCGGGAAGCACTTGCTAAGCTACGCGCAGGGAAATCTCCACTAAAGCCCGCCCAATTCAGAGAAGCGTCCACGCTCTTGCTGACTCCCCTCCGTCAGATAATCAATTCTTCCTTCTTGTCGGTTGTGATACCAGCTCAGTGGAAACAGGCATGGGTATCCCCCATTATCAAAAAGTCAACTTTGGATTCCACCAAACCAGAGAATTTCAGGCCGATTTCCCTTCTTCCCTGGGTGGCTAAGGTAGCGGAGTCACATGTTAATAGTATTCTTACAAGTTTCTTGAGCTCCAAGAACACTCTGGATGCCTCACAAGATGGCTTCCGCTCCCGCCACAGCACAGAGACAGTGCTCTTAGCCATGACCGAGCACCTGCGGACCACTCTTGACTCTGGTCAAACGGCGGCACTGATCCTGTTGGATCTGAGTGCCGCCTTTGACATGGTCTTGCATGGTGTTCTGCTTCATCGTCTGGAAGAAGCAGGTGTCACGGGCCTGGTCTTGGAGTGGTTTAGCTCCTTTCTCACCGGAAGATCCTTTCGTGTTTCTACTCCCCCGTTTCTATCCCAGGAACAACCTATTGAGCATGGGGTACCTCAGGGTTCGGCGCTCAGCCCCACTTTGTTCAATCTTTATGTTCAGTCACTGGCTGCGGTCGCCAAGCAATGGGAACTCTCAATGGTCTCATATGCGGACAGCACGCAGCCTGTGGTTGCCTTGTCGGATGACTCTACTCTGAGCGCCTCCAGGTTTAAGAATGGATGACTGCTAATTACTTGCAGTTAAATGCGAGTAAGACAGAAGTTCTGCTAGTGGGCAAGATTGCTAATCTTTGAGGTGAACAGTGGTGGCCGAACACATTAGGTGAAATCCCGGACCCCAAGACGGAAGTAAAAAATGTAGGGGTGTGGATAGATTCCTCCCTTAGCTTTTGCACCCATACAAAAAAAACGGCAGGGACGTGTTTTGCGCACTTACGGGGTCTTAGACCCATTTTGAAATTTTTTGACCCTCCTTCCCGCCAGCTGATAGTGCAATCGACTATCCTCTCCCACCTGGATTATGCTAGCTCCTTGCTTCTGGGGCCTAATCAAGCAGAGATTAGAAGGATGCAGCGTATACAAAATGCGGCAGCTAGAACTCTGGTAGGACTTCCACGTTTCCATCCTATTGCCGATACCATTCGCAAACTTCACTGGCTTCCTGTGGCAGAGCGGATCCAATTTAAAGTTCTTTGTCTCTCTTTTAAGATCCTAAAGCTCGCCACTCCACAGATGCACTGTATGCTATTGACCCGGTATGTACCTCTGCGAGGACTGCGCTCCTTAGGTCAACACTTGGTAGCGGTCCCGCGGGTGAAACGTTCCCGGATGGGCGGCCGCTCGTTCCGCTATCTTGCAGCTAAACTGTGGAACTCTTTGCCGATCCAAATACGTGGTTTAGCGGATCTGCTGACTTTTAGAAAGGCCATTAAGACCTATCTTTTCCCTTTAAAGTAAGCTCAGGCGACTGTTATGTTGAGTTTTGTTGTGCTTCCTGTTGGGGCAGCCTGCCCTTCTTGCTAGTGACAGAGCCGTGAAGCCCCTTCACTGGTGCAGCTGAGCGCTATATAAAACCATATAACATAACACAACATGTTGCATCAGTGTTACAAAGGGCCTGCTTTTTTATGGATAAAAATAGAGAAAGAAGCAGAGGAGGTACTTGGAGAGGACTGCTGGACATCAGGGAGCTCAAATAACTCCTAAAGAAAGAAAAGGGTCCACCTCACTTTCACAAGAGTTTTCATGGGGAGGACAAACCTTATCATGGAGCTTAAACAAAGGACAACCGACCTGGATGGGGACTTCTTAAGTCCCATGAGTGTACTTCCATATTTTTCCCACCAGACCAGCCATCTACTTTATTCTGAAGAAAACATGTCAAGTATATGTTGCGAGTATTGTGTTGTTTTTTCCAGCAAACTCAATATCCCAGACAGCGTAGTGCTTGAGAATATTGAATATATTCCCCAAGAAGATAAGTGGAGACATTCAGATTAAATTCTGGAGGTCTGAATAAGTGTGGTGCTGAAGAAGAGGGTTTGCACAGAGTGCTGTGGAATAAAGACATTGGTATTTTACTGTCTGTGGGAACCGCAGTAGCCAAGGTTGGAGTCGAAGTTAAAGGCACTGTGGGCATATGACTGCCCGGGGGTGGCAAAGCGGGAGGAATACAATCCATCAAAGTATAATCCAGAACTATGGGAGCGACTGCGACAGCCAAATCCAAAGATTTCCTTACCAGATTGTCTACTTTAATATTTGCTGGTTGGAAAAATGAACATCCAAAGACCCTCATGCTCCTGGAGCACTATCGCTTTCGGGCTGCACCCTGGTATCGGAACCAGGGAGTTTAGAATATAAGCAGAGATAGAGGAGGGTGCCTTCAGTGCTCCAGTGTGATTCGATTTATTTCTAAGGGGTTTAATTTAGTTTTTTATGGCAAGTTCTGGCAGGGACTGGCCTCAACTGTTTTTGCAGCCATTCTTGTCGGGGTAGGGGACATTGTGGGCTCCACCTAAGGTGTGAAGGGCTTTAAAATTTAGCAAGAATTTTCAATGTCAAAAGTGCCACAAAAACTACTTCTATCTGATGGGAAAAAAAGAGGATGAAGTTGCCATCCCCTACTATCAAGGGCCCCTTTGAGAGCACATTCTATGCCCCCAAACAACTTCAGAGCTCACAAGCTTAAAGAAGCAGAACTAGGGGGCTGTGTGGGCAGGGTTCATCAGAACCAACCAACCTCCAGCCTGGGAGTGGACCAAAACATGGCCTCACCTGAGTGCACCTTGAATTAGCAAGGAAGCTGCTAGAAGTTGGGTAATGAGACAACAAGCAGATACAAATTGTAAAAAGCTGTACCGTCCGGTGCAGTTGGCAGTCGAACACCTTATCAGGCAACAGTCCTCCAAAGGGGGCAGAGGAGGCCAACAAAGAAAGTAGATATGTATTGGAGCTGGTACTAGCGTGAAGGCTCCTCAAACTAGCACAAGCCGCAAAGGTCTAACACCAGACGCATCCGCTCTACACTCTGAACCTGCTGCCTATTGCCTACAGCCACACCATGGCACAAGCACCTCCTGAGGGCTCCTGTCTTCGTCACCCTTGGATGCGACGCTGCAGTGGGTGCGACTGCCACCCTCCTGGGCTACGTTCATCTGTCTCCGCAGCTCTCTCAACCGTGATCCACTCGCTGCCAATTGCGGCAAGATACTCCTCCTCCAGGAGTGCTGCCACGTCAGTGTACACTCAGTGTTTCCTCAACTATTCCAAAAATACACAAACACACAATGAGCTGGTTTCCACAAGCTATTGGTCCGGTATCAGTGTGCAAGAGCTTCTGGGTGATTTTATAATTTAACAGACCAATGGATAAAGATCCCTGACAAACATTCCCTGTACGCACATATATTATTTATTATTTTTTTAGGAAGCCCTAGGCTGGCAAGACTGTCTCAAAGACTGGACCTAAATATGGAACACAGCGTTCAGTTTATCAGAGTCTAGGCCGAATTATGATTATGTTCAATCTTGGAGGATCTCGTGGAAGAAAGATCATTGGAAGAGGCTATAGCAAGGATGGGAGGATAAGAGTAGGAAGAGGCCAGGCCCTGCAGCCATCCCATCTTGCATGTAACTGGAGGCATTCCACAGTGAGGCTTGCCCCATAGGTGGGTGGGTGACAGTGCACACTTGTGCAGTAATAATCTCAAGGAAGTCAGATGTTGTGCACCATAAAACAAAAAACCTTCCCATAAGTTAAATTGAAGTTATGGTTAGGACTGGGGTTAACATCTTAACATATATATTTTGTAAACTCTAAAATTCACTTATGAACACATGGTTGAAATACAGCTAAGGTTGCAAATTAAAATAGAAAATCACTTACGGCCTGATTTACACTTTGGCAGATGAGTACACTATCACAATTTTGACAGATATCCCATCTACCTCTTTACCAGTGCCTAGGATATGATGTGCTTGTAGAAAGACAGACTGGAAATCCATCAGGTTTGTGAAAGAGTAACCTGTCTACTCTTAGGTGGAGGAGCGTCTGTGATCCCAGCGGGCTCTGCCTTTGTGCAGGGCTCAGGAGAACACTCCAAAGGCTTTTGTAGCAGAAAACTAGGAAAGATTCAGAGTTTGGCAAACTGTAATCCATCAGGGTGTGGAGAACATTATGCCCGCCAGCCTGATGGATTACCGTCCACCACATTTAGAGGACACTGCAGGCAGCAGTGATGTCCCTACCTTTATAGGATCCGCTGTCTTCCTGACAAGGTGCAGAAAGTTTGGTGGACGGCCGCTGTCGGTTTTGACTGCTGTTGCTCAAACTTTGTCAACGCTTTTGTTTTACAAATACAAACTCCCAAAGTGACAATTTGTCATTGAAAAGCAAATAACTAATCACCCACACACCCAGGGGTCTGCGGTGGAACTTCCTTTCTCTCATGTCCCTTCCTCCGACAGAAAATTGGCAGTCTCCCCAATCTTAAATTTGCCAGAAAGTACCCTGTTTGGCAAACTCTAAATCTACACTTGAGTGTAATGGGGTGCGGGGCACTCCTGTCGGGTAACACCCGTCCTCCATCCTGGAAACGCATTCTTGCACTATGATAAATGTTCGGAAACATTTACATATAACCCTATGTTTGGCATACCGGCAATTTCCACAAAGTACTTTATCATAATTTATACACACTAATGTTCGTCAAGAGTTACATCAGCCTAACCTCCATGTCAAACGAGATAATGTTCTATGAAGATTATCCCGAGCACACACACACATTAACCCCTCCCACCCCTCGGGTGGGCTGTGCTGGAGACGGAACAGTTCCGTCACGGCCCGCTCGCCGCTCCTGCGCATCGCTAATTTCGCGCCTGCGCGGCGCGTTCTATTGAGCAGGCGGGGCCGTGACGGAACCGTTCCGTCACAAGCACAGCTCACCCAAGGGGCGTAACGGAGCGATTCTGTCACCAGCGTGGGAGCGCCGCGCGGCCCCCCCGCCCCATAGCACTGCGGCAGATTAGCCGCCGCAGCGAAAGGGTTAAGATTTAGACAATGCATTTAGTAAAAGAACAACAAATGGTTCCAATCCAACGATGGTGTCTTGTATTTTCTTTTAATTGGTAGTTCTACACAACGCAGCCAGCCAACACGTGTTTCATCAGAGATAAAGTTATCTCTGAATCCCTCCATGGACTGAGGTGGAGCCGCCAGGATACGATCTCCGCACTTCGTAAAAATCTACGGACACAATACCCGTGTTCCACGTTGCTATTTTTCTTCACTACTTGGACCCTCTTCTATCATTATTAGGACCCTCGTTGTTCATTCATTTTGGCTTTTGATGCGATTGTACTGGTGCTACGGACATTTTGAAATATTAGCGAGACAACTGTAATTTCTACAAGTGAGCTTCCTCTACTCGGATTGGCTCCTTCACTAATCTTATGTTCCATGCCATCTCCAGCCTGATCCAGCACACGGTGCTCGCTTATGAGCCACTCATCTGATGTACTGAAACCCCACCGGGTTGGAAGTATCACCGGCTGTGGGATTACACAAAGTTTGAACGCGACACACAGCCCTGAAGATTCAGAGGTAACTTTATCTCTGATGAAACACGTGTTGGCTGGCTGCGTTGTGTAGAACTACCAATTAAAAGAAAATACAAGACACCATCGTTGGATTGGAACTATTTGTTGTTCTTTTACTAAATGCATTGTCTGCATCTTAATCTGTGTGTGTGCTCTGGATAATCTTCATAGTACATGTGACAGGGTCTCCCAGTCCAAATTAAGGGGTTACTAGGATTTCCCCTTCCTAGGCTGCACCACACTACACTGTGTTTCCATATATTTACGTGAACAAGCTGGGCGCCACCACTTCCTAGATACCAAGGGCCCGATGTAGGTGGCAAATACCGGTCGGAAACGGCCGAATTCGGCCGTTTCTGACCGGTATTTGGCATCTTGAGATGTAGGGGGCCAGATTTTACAGATTCTTTAAATTTACCGAATCGGTACATTTACAGAATCTGTAAAATACCGAATCGGTATTTTTACCGATTCGGTAATTCCCAGATGTAAGTGGGACACTTCTGAGTCCCAAAGGCCCTACAAATTCGGTATTTTACCACCCAATCCAATTGGGTGTTAAAATACCTAATTCAGGTGTGCATGCACATGTGTGCATGCACACCTAGCCATGTGACAGACAGACATGCCCTTAGGGCATGTCTGTGTGCCACATGGCGCACATGCCGATTTTTGGGGTGCCAGAGGGTGTCAAAGTGACACCCCCTGCACCCTTGCAAAATTCGGTATTTACCGATTCTGGGCCATATGTAGGTGGCCAAATACCGGTCGGTAACGGCCGATTTCGGCCGTTACCGACTGGTATTCATAATTCCAGATGTAGGGGGCCTGAAAATGACCGATTCTGTATATTTACCGAATCGGTAATTTTACCGAATCGGTAAAGTACCGATTCGGTAAATGTACAGAATCGGTAATTTGGGATGTAGGTGGCACTGGAAACAGTGCCACAGGCCCTTAGAAATTCGTTATTTACCATGAAGTACAATGGCATGGTAAATAACGAATTTCTGTGTACATGCACATCTGTGCATGTACACCTGTGCCATGTGGCACACATACATGCCCTAAGGGCATGTATGTGTGTCACATTGCACACAAGCCAAAATCAGGGGTGCAACAGGGTGTCAAAGTGACACCCTGTCCCCCTTGACAAATCGGTAAAATTACCGAATCGGTATTTACCGATTCGGTAATTGCCATTGATTCCTATGGGCCTCAAGGCCCATAGGAATCAATGGCAATTACCGAATCGGTAAATACCGCATATTACCGATTCGGTAATATTTACAGAATAATTACCTACATGGCATTTACCGAATTGTAAATACCGAATCGGTAAAATTCGGTATTTACGATTCGGTAAATGCCATTTACCTACATATGGCCCTCTGTAATTACAGAATCGGTATTGCCCATTGATTCCTATGGGCTTTAAGGCCCATAGGAATCAATGGGCAATACCAATTCGGTATTTACAGATTCGGTAAATACCGAATCTTAACGATTCGGTATTTACAGAATCTGTAATACCTACATCTCCCCCCTTCATATTTACCGACTCTTAAATACCGAATTGGTAAATATGAATTACCTACATCTGGCCCTAAAATCCTACCTCTTAGCTACTGAGATAATGTTCTCCTAAAGCTCTATTTGCTTTCAAATAAAACATTTTGAAAATAAAGCAATACATTTTATGGTTTTACAAGTTACTATCTATAAGTGAAGATGTTCTTTACTTAGACTTCACTGTATAAAGCAACCACTGGTAGTTCTAGACCAATGAGTCTTAGAGTTGACGTGATGTCAAAATCTGAGAGTGTGCTAGTAAAACAACAACGTTTTATTCTAAGTCTTAGCCAGTGCTGTTCCTTAAAGTTGTTGAAAGTGATTTAGATAAAAAAAATAGGGTTTCCTTCTTTCTGCAGACATTTTGGGAAGGGATGACTCTCTGGTATTTGCAGAGTAGCTCTCACTGACTTCACATGTAAACATCTTTCTTAGGTCTTGGCTGAGGTTAACTACAAAATCATAGGAGTGGGGGTATAATGAGGGGATACTCACGTTCTGTGTAGCGAATAATCCGTGAGGCCGAGTCCCCTAATCCGAAGCTGGTAACAGGCGTCAGGCAGACCTCGTAGCTCTGTGGTACCCGTAGTTCTGGCAGCAGGTATTCCAACAATCGTCCTTTCTCTACCCCGCGGGCAGGGATTGACTTGCTGAAGGTACTCCTGAGGTTAAGCTGCAACGAAAACCAACACACCTTGAGACCTCATACACATGTACAGTGGATACTAAAACAATCCCAAAGCAACCAACGCACCTTGAGACCTCAGACACACGTACAGTGGTTATTAAAACTATCCCAAAGCAACCAACGCACCTTAACACCTCAGACACACGTACAGTGGTTATTAAAACTATCCCAAAGCAACCAACGCACCTTAACACCTCAGACACACGTACAGTGGATACTAAAACAATCCCAAAGCAACCAACGCACCTTGAGACCTCAGACACACGTACAGTGGTTATTAAAACTATCCCAAAGCAACCAACGCACCTTGAGACCTCAGACACACCTACAGTGGTTATTAAAACTATCCCAAAGCAACCAACGCACCTTAACACCTCAGACACACGTACAGTGGATACTAGAACTATGCCAAAGCCACCAACGCACCTTGAGACCTCAGACACCTGTACAGAGGATATTAAAACTATTCCAAAGCAACCAACATATCTTGAGACTTCAGACACACGTGCATTAGGTACTAAACTCTTCCCAAAGCAACCAACGCACCTTGAGACCTCAGACACGCGTACAGTGGATACTAAAACAATCCCAAAGCAACCAACGCACCTTGAGACCTCAGACACACGTACAGTGGATACTAGAACAATCCCAAAGCAACCAACGCACCTTGAGACCTCAGACACACGTACAGTGGTTATTAAAACTATCCCGAAGCAACCAACGCACCTTCAGACCTCAGACCTCAGACACGCGTACAGTGGATACTAAAACAATCCCAAAGCAACCAACGCACCTTGAGACCTCAGACACACGTACAGTGGTTATTAAAACTATCCCGAAGCAACCAACGCACCTTCAGACCTCAGACCTCAGACACACGTACATTGGATACTAAAACTATCCCAAAGCAACCAACGCACCTTGAGACCTCGGACACCTGTACAGTGGATATTAAAACTATTCCAAAGCAGCCAACACACCTTGAGCCCTCAGACACACGTACATTGGATACTAAAACTATCCCAAAGCAACCAACGCATATTGAGACCTCAGACAAATGTGCAGTGGATACTAAAACTATCCCAGAGCAACCAACACACCTTGAGACCTGTGACACAGGTAGACTGGAGACTAGAACTATCCCAAAGCAACCAACACACCTTGAGACCTCAGACACACGTACATTGGATACTAAAACTATCCCAAAGCAACCAACGCACCTTGAGACCTCAGACACACGAACAGCGGATACTAAAACTATCCCAAAGCCACCAACACACCTTGAGACCTCAGACACCTGTACAGTGGATATTAATACTAGTCCAAAGCAACCAACATATCTTGAGACCTCAGACACACGTGCATGAGGTACTAAACTCTTCCCAAAGCAACCAACGCACCTTGAGACCTCAGACACACGTACAGTGGATACTAGAACTATCCCAAAGCCACCAACGCATCTTGAGACCTCAGACACCCGTGCATTAGGTACTAAACTCTTCCCAAAGCAACCAACGCACCTTGAGACCTCAGACATGCGTACAGTGGATATTAAAACTATCCCAAAGCAACCAACGCACCTTAAAACCTCAGACACACGTACAGTGGATACTAGAACTATCCCAAAGCAGCCAACACACCTTGAGCCCTCAGACACACGTACATTGGATACTAAAACTATCCCAAAGCAACCAACGCATATTGAGACCTCAGACAAATGTGCAGTGGATACTTAAACTATCCCAGAGCAATCAACACACCTTGAGACCTGTGACACAGGTACACTGGAGACTAGAACTATCCCAAAGCAACCAACACACCTTGAGACCTCAGACACATGTACATTGAATACTAAAACTATTCCAAAGCAACCAACGCACCTTAAAACCTCAGACACACATACAGTGGATACTAGAACTATCCCAAAGCCACCAACGCACCTTGAGACCTCAGACACCTGTACAGTGGATATTAAAACTATTCCAAAACAACCAACATATCTTGAGACTTCAGACACACGTGCATTAGGTACTAAACTCTTCTCAAAGCAACCAACGCACCTTGAGACCTCAGACACACGTACAGTGGATACTAGAACTATTCCAAAGCAACCAACGCATCTTGAGACCTCAGACACCTGTACAGTGCATATTAAAACTATTCCAAAGCAACCAATATATCTTGAGACTTCAGACACACGTGCATTAGGTACTAAACTCTTCCCAAAGCAACCAACGCACCTTGAGACCTCAGACACGCATATAGTGGATACTAAAACTATCCCAAAGCAGTCAACACACCTTAAGACTGCAGACACACGTACAGTGGATACTAAAACTATCCCAAGCAGCCAACACACCTTAAGACCGCATACACACGTACAGTGGATACTAAAACTATCCCGAACCAACCAACGCACC
Organism: Lissotriton vulgaris; assembly: GCF_964263255.1. Classification (NCBI taxonomy): domain Eukaryota; kingdom Metazoa; phylum Chordata; class Amphibia; order Caudata; family Salamandridae; genus Lissotriton; species Lissotriton vulgaris. The sequence goes on along the minus strand of NW_028240625.1, from coordinate 29,924 downwards.
TTGAAACCTCAGACAGATGTACATTGGATACTAAAACTATGCCAAAGCAACCAACGCACCTTGAGACCTCAGAACAAGTACACTGGATACTAAAACAATCCCAAAGCAACCAACGCACCTTGAGACCTCAGACACACGTACAGTGGATACTAGAACTATCCCAAAGCAACCAACACACCTTGAGACCTCAGACAGATGTACATTGGATACTAAAACTATCCCAAAGCAACCAACGCACCTTGAGACCTCAGAACAAGTACACTGGATACTAAAACTATCCCAAAGCAACCAACAACCCTTGATACCTCAGATACACGTACCAGGGATAGTAGAACTATCCCAGAGCAACCAACACACCTAGAGCCACACGTACAGTGGATTCTAGAACTAGCTCTAAGCAACCAACGCATCTTGAGACTTCAGACACACATACAGTGGATACTAGAACTATCCCAAAGCAACCAACACCGCTTGAGACCTGTGGACACGCATACAGTGGATACTAGAACTATCCCAAAGCAACCAACACACCTTGAGACCTCAGACACACGTACAGTGGATACGTGAACCATCCCAAAGCAACCAACACACCTTGAGACCTGTGATACACGTACAGTGGATACTAGAACTATCCCAAAGCAGCCAATCCACCTTGAGACCTCAGAACACACGTACAGTGGATACTTGAACTATCCCAAAGCAACCAACACTCCTTGAGACCTGTGACACGCGTACAGTGGATACTAGGACTATCCCAAAGCAACCAACGCACCTTGAGACCTCAGACACACGTACATTGTATACTAAAACTATCCCAAAGCAACCAACACACCTTGAGACCTCAGAACAAGTACACTGGATACTAAAACTATCCCAAAGCAACCAACACCCCTTGAGACCTCAGACACACGTACCAGGGATAGTAGAACTATCCCAAAGCAACCAACACACCTTGAGAACTGTGACACACGTACAGTGGATTCTAGAACTAGCTCTAAGCAACCAACGCATCTTGAGACTTCAGACACACGTACATTGGATGCTGGAACTATCCCAAAGCAACAAACACACCTTGAGACCTCAGACACACGTACAGTGGATACTAGAACTATCCCAAAGCAACCAACGCATCTTGAGACCTCAGACACACGTACATTGGATACTAAACCTATCCCAAAGCAACCAACACACCTTGAGACCTAGGACACCTGTACAGTAGATATTAAAACTATTCCAAAGCAACCAACATATCTTGAGACCTCAGACACACATGCATTAGGTACTAAACTCTTCCCAAAGCAACCAACGCACCTTGAGACTTCAGACACGCGTACAGTGGATACTAAAACTATCCCAAAGCAGCCAACACACCTTGAGCCCTCAGACACACGTACATTGGATACTAGAACTATCCCAAAGCAACCATCACACCTTGAGACCTCAGACACACGTACAGTGGATACTAGAACTATCCAAAAGCAACAAACACACCTTGAGAACTCAGACACACGTACAGTGGATACTAGAACTATCCTAAAGCTACCAACGCACCTTGAGACCTCAGACACACGTACATTGGATACTAGAACTATCCCAAAGCAGCCAACACACCTTGAGACCTCAGACACACGTACAGTGGATACTAGAACTATCCCAAAGCAACCAACACACCTTGAGACCTCGGACACACGTACAGTGGATACTAGAACTATCCCAAAGCAACCAACACACCTTGAGACCTCAGAACAAGTACATTGGATACTAGAACTATCCCAAAGCAACCAACACACCTTGAGACCTCAGACACCTGTACAGTGGATACTAAAACTATCCCAAAGCAACCAACACACCTTGAGACCTCAGACACCTGTACAGTGGATACTAAAACTATCCCAAATCAACCAACACACCTTGAGACCTCAGACATACGTACAGTGGATACTAGAACTATCCCAAAGCAACCAACACACCTTGAGACGTGTGGCACACGTACTGTGGATACTAGAACTATCCCAAAGAAACCAACACACCTTGAGACCTCAGACACACGTACAGTGGATACTAGAACTATCCTAAAGCCACCAACGCACCTTGAGACCTCAGACACCTGTACAGTGGATACTAGAACTATCCCAAAGCAGCCAACACACCTTGAGATCTGTGGCACACGTACTGTGGATACTAGATCTATCCCAAAACAACTAACGCATCTTGAGCCCTCAGACACACGTACATTGGATACTAGAACTATTCTTAAGCCACCAACGCACCTTGAGACCTCAGACACCTGTACAGTGGATATTAAAACTATTCCAAAGCAGCCAACACGCCTTGAGCCCTCAGACACACGTACATTGGATACTAAAACTATCCCGAAGCAACCAACGCATATTGAGATCACAGGCACACGTACAGCGGATACTAGAACTATCCCAAAGCAACCAACACACCTTGAGACTTCAGACAAATGTGCAGTGGATACTAAAACTATCCCAAAGCAACCAACACACCTTGAGACTTCAGACACACGTACAGTGGATACTAAAACTATCCCAAAGCCACCAACGCACCTTGAGACCTCAGACACACGTACAGTGGATACTAGAACTATCCCAAAGCAGCCAACACACCTTGAGACTTCAGACACAAGTACAGTGGATACTAGAACTATCCCAAAGCAACCAACGCACCTTGAGACTTCAGACACACGTACAGTGGATACTAGAACTATCCCGAAGCAACCAACGCATATTGAGATCACAGGCACACGTACAGCGGATACTAGAACTATCCCAAAGCAACCAACACACCTTGAGACTTCAGACAAATGTGCAGTGGATACTAAAACTATCCCAAAGCAACCAACACACCTTGAGACTTCAGACACACATACAGTGGATACTAAAACTATCCCAAAGCCACCAACGCACCTTGAGACCTCAGACACACGTACAGTGGATACTAGAACTATCCCAAAGCAACCAACGCACCTTGAGACTTCAGACACACGTACAGTGGATACTAGAACTATCCCAAAGCCACCAACGCATCTTGAGACCTCAGACACACGTACAGTGGATACTAGAACTATCCCAAAGCAACCAACGCACCTTGAGACTTCAGACACACGTACAGTGGATACTAGAACTATCCCAAAGCAACCAACACACCTTGAGACTTCAGGCACACGTACAGTGGATACTAGAACTATCCCAAAGCCACCAACGCATCTTGAGACCTGAGACACACGTACAGTGGATACTAGAACTATCCCAAAGCAACCAACGCACCTTGAGACTTCAGACACACGTACAGTGGATACTAGAACTATCCCAAAGCAACAAACGCACCTTGAGACTTCAGACACACGTACAGTGGATACTAGACCTATCCCAAAGCAACCAACACACCTTGAGACTTCAGACACACGTACAGTGGATACTAAAACTATCCCAAAGCCACCAACGCACCTTGAGACCTCAGACACACGTACAGTGGATACTAGAACTATCCCAAAGCAACCAACGCACCTTGAGACTTCAGACACACGTACAGTGGATACTAGAACTATCCCAAAGCAACAAACGCACCTTGAGACTTCAGACACACGTACAGTGGATACTAGAACTATCCCAAAGCAACCAACACACCTTGAGACTTCAGACACACGTACAGTGGATACTAAAACTATCCCAAAGCCACCAACGCACCTTGAGACCTCAGACACACGTACAGTGGATACTAGAACTATCCCAAAGCAACCAACACACCTTGAGACTTCAGACACACGTACAGTGGATACTAAAACTATCCCAAAGCCACCAACGCACCTTGAGACCTCAGACACACGTACAGTGGATACTAGAACTATCCCAAAGCAACCAACGCACCTTGAGACTTCAGACACACGTACAGTGGATACTAGAACTATCCCAAAGCCACCAACGCATCTTGAGACCTCAGACACACGTACAGTGGATACTAGAACTATCCCAAAGCAACCAACGCACCTTGAGACTTCAGACACACGTACAGTGGATACTAGAACTATCCCAAAGCCACCAACGCACCTTGAGACTTCAGACACACGTACAGTCTATACTAAAACTCTCCCAAAGCCACCAACGCACCTTGAGACCTCAGACACACGTACAGTGGATACTAGAACTATCCCAAAGCAACCAACGCACCTTGAGACTTCAGACACACGTACAGTGGATACTAGAACTATCCCAAAGCCACCAACGCATCTTGAGACCTCAGACACACGTAGAGTGGATACTAGAACTATCCCAAAGCAACCAACGCACCTTGAGACTTCAGACACACGTACAGTGGATACTAGAACTATCCCAAAGCCACCAACGCACCTTGAGACTTCAGACACACGTACAGTGGATACTAAAACTCTCCAAACACAACTAACCCAACTCGAGGCCTCAGACACACGTTCAGTGGATACTAAAACTCTTACCAAAGGACAGTGACACACTAAGAGCCTTTACCACAATAATAAATACTCCCTTCGCGGATTTCATTCCACAGTTTGTGTAAATTTACAACTTCTGAGAGATTCATAAAACATCTTCTGTAGTGTGCATGGAAATATACACACGCCTCCTCCTGTGCACTGATATGGAGGGGAGATAGGATATGCGCATCGCAAATTTTCCTAGAAATATTTTACACCTTGGATAATAAATAAGATTCCAGTACATCACAACCCCCTCTGCAACCTTCTTTGTAGAGGCAACATTACACTTCTGCCAAGCGGGTACATCAAATTAGTGTCTGCCTGCTGCCCCTACCTAGTCCTGCAGGCCATGAATACACATTCTGGCAAAGCCAGCTCAACCTTTCATCCTTCTAAGATTGATAATCTCAGCAGAGGTCAAAGTGGACGGGATCTGGGGGCATGATATGCCCATACTTTTTTGATTCATGAAAAAAAGTTCTACTTTTTGTAAAAAGACAACCTCCCGGGATGGTTAATTCTGATAGCTTAAATACTTCGTCTGAAGTGTCATTAAGTGAGTTTCCTGTGCTATGAAACCGCAGTCGGGCAGTCAGCTAAGCAAGCCTTCATGCCAGGGTGCCTGCTTGCCTAAAAGAAATGCAAATGTGTACAACAACTGTTAAGTATGTGAATGTAAAGGATAATAATCAAATGTAAAGGATCCTTGGGAGCCCGTATTGGCTTTAATCGATTGAATCGATCGACGCTTTGTGATGATGGAGATGTATTCTTTTTGAGTGGTAGTGCAAAGAGTTAACAACTGAGCTGTGTAGTGTTTGCTTTTAATTGTTTTTGTATTTATATAACGCTTACTACCCCTAAGGAGGTGTTGAAGGGACAATTCTTTTTTTTAAATGGCATTACGTACAATCTGCGTATTAAATCTATTTTTTGGAAGCACCATACTATCTTAAACATTTTTGCACATTTTATAGCAGTCTATCTTATACAGCAAGTTTAAATTATGACTTACATATTCACAGTGCTTTATGTCACAGGCTGTGACCTTGTAGCACTAAAAAAGCACAAGTCATTATTCTCCATTGCACCAACCAAGATTTAATTCTGTGGCTCTCCTCTTCCACACAGATCTCTGTGGTGCATTCATTAATAGAGGTTTCATAATGTACTACAGTGCACTTCCCACCAACTAGCATCTTTTTTATTATTTTTTCATATAAGCTGCACATTATTTTATATGAAGCCACCTGATGGTGAAAGACCTAAAACACGTACAGAATATTCTTTTTAATTTCTTTAGCCACACCTTTGATCCGCCCCTCGCTCATCTCCCCACCCCCATTACAAGCAGCATCACTATTCCTATATTTTTTAGGCAGTTCTACCAATGAATCTAAGTATTGGTAACTTGTGCAATGCTACCACCTGACAATTATAAGACATTCACTCGAGAGCGTACAGTCTGACACATTCTGATTTCATGCTACTTGTGCAAATATCTTTCCCCTCTTTTTAGATTTGAAATATTTTTTGAAATAGGATTGACAGAAGTTGCTGTTCTCTCCCGCCCTCTGCATTTGAAAATCGGGAATACAACTTTAGCAGATCCAAAATGGAAGATAATGTAATCCGTCCGAACCCTCATAACTCCTCAGTCAACTCACTCAATAGAAAACAAAATCAAAATCAGACAAAAGTCAGCTCATAAGCAATTCACAACCAATGCTACCATCCACAACTGGGACAGTGACAAAAGGGAAAAAAAGAACAAATTCCAAACACTTCCAGCAATCTTCAGGAAAGTATCCATGCCTTTCCAAGGTCTCAGATAAAAGACTCTAGATAAATATAGTGAGGGAAGGAGTGTGCAATGTTTCTATAAATTCACTCAGACTGGCGCGTGGACACCCACACGCGGCCTGCATAATTGAAGGGCCGTACACTTTTCCTGATTTTATTTTTAATTCAAATTTCTATACATGATTATAAAAGCTTAAAAATATTGCTGTTTGAATTTTAGATTACAAATTTAGCTGCATCTATAGCGAGGGCCACTGGAATTATGTGCTATTACGGCCACAGCGTTTCATGCATAATTATCGATTTGCCACATAATCGGTTACTCCTGCATGTTCTGCAAAAAAAAACATTCTCACTGAAACGGATAAAAAGTTACTAAAAATTGAAGGTGCGTAGAACTCAAAGAGTTTTACTCCACGGAGTTCCGTGGGGTTACATAAAAACTCCGCAAGATTCTGCAACATCATGATACTGACATTAGCCCAGGGAGACACTGATGCGCTCACTGCGAGATGGTGACGCTCAGGGCTTTAAGTGGGCCGGGTCTCAAGGGGTCTGAGCACCGGCAGTTTTTTTAGGGGGGCCTCGAAACGGGTCTCTATCGGGCTCTGTTTTGAGCCCTGGCACATGTGGTCAGTGTTTTTTCCCCGGACTGCAGTGACAGCAGTCCGGAAAAAAGTGCCAGGGCGCAAAACAGAGCCCCTTTAGAGACCAGTTTCGAGACAGCAGGCACGTTATGTGCGCTGCTCACACTGCTCACTCCTCACCAGTGGAGAAGTTACGCATGACGTCATGCCAGGTGAGCGTTGTCGGGGAAGGGAAATCTTTTAAAGAGTAATTTTCTTTATGGATTTCCCTTCTCTTTTTGAAAGAGCAGCAACATTATGGTAGGGTCACCAGGGCTTTAAGTGGAAGCTTTTTCAATATTATATTAGCCATAGTTGCAGCCTATTTATCTTATGCAACTAATAACCATTAACAAAGCCAATAGTCCTTACTTGTTGAAAGTATGATGTGACTTGTTGTATCACATATCTGGATGCTCTGACGGAAACCGCAAAATACAATCCGGGTGTCACACTATGCTAAACACAGATTTCTTGCGTAAGTGCTTTAAAGCCACGCCCCTAATTACACCTACCACGCCCCTTTGGGAGACCCCCCAGTTTTTTCATCCCACTTAAAGCCCTGGTGACGCTGATGCGCTCACTGCGAGATGGTGACGCTGACGCTAGGCTAGAGGACACTCATGCGCTCACTGCGAGATGGTGACGCTGACGCTAAGCTAGAGGACACTCATGCGCTCACTGCGAGATGGTGACGCTAATGCTAGTCTAGAGGACACTGATGCGCTCACTGCAACATGGTGACGCTGATGCAAGGTTAGAGGACACTGATGCGCTCACTGCGAGATGGTGACGCTAATGCTAGGCTAGAGGACACTGATGCGCTCACTGCGAGATGGTGACGCTAATGCTAGGCTAGAGGACACTGATGCGCTCACTGCGAGATGGAGATGGTGACGCTAATGCTAGGCTAGAGGACACTGATGCGCTCACTGCGAGATGGGTAGGCTGATGCTAGGCTAGAGGACACTGATATGCTCACTGCAAGATGGTGGCGCTGATGCTAGGCTATAGGACACTCATGCGCTCACTGCGAGATGGTGACGCTGATGCTAGGCTAGAGGACACTGATGCGCTCACTGCGAGATGGTGACGCTAATGCTAGGCTAGAGGACACTGATGCGCTCACTGCGAGATGGTGACGCTGATGCTAGGCTACAGGACACTGATGCATTCACTGCGAGATGGTGAGGCTGATGCTAGGCTAGAGGACACTGATGCGCTCACTGCGAGATGGTGATACTGATACTAGGCTAGAGGACACTCATGGGCTCACTGCGAGATGGTGAGGCTGATGCTAGGCTAGAGGACACTGATATGCTCACTGCGAGATGGTGGCGCTGATGCTAGGCTATAGGACACTCATGCGCTCACTGCGAGATGGTGACGCTGATGCTAGGCTAGAGGACACTGATGCGCTCACTGCGAGATGGTGACGCTAATGCTAGGCTAGAGGACACTGATGCGCTCACTGCGAGATGGTGACGCTAATGCTAGGCTAGAGGACACGGATGCGCTCAATGCGAGATGGTGACGCTGATGCTAGGCTAGAGGACACTGATGCACTCACTGCGAGATGGTGACGCTGATGCTAGGCTAGAGGACACTGATGCGCTCACTGCGAGATGGTGATGCTGATGCTAGGCTAGAGGACACTCATGGGCTTACTGCGAGATGGTGAGTATGATGCTAGGCTAGAGGACACTGATATGCTCACTGCGAGATGGTGGCGCTGATGCTAGGCTATAGGACACTCATGCTCTCACTGCGAGATGGTGACGCTGATGCTAGGCTAGAGGACACTGATGCGCTCACTGCGAGATGGTGACGCTAATGCTAGGCTAGAGGACACTGATGCGCTCACTGCGAGATGGTGAGGCTGATGCTAGGCTAGAGGACACTGATATGCTCACTGCGAGATGGTGACGATCAGGGCAAAATTCGGGGATCCTCGCAGGTGGACGGAATCCCCCCACTTCTTTCACAGGGTGGACGCCGTCCACCCTGCGAAGAAGTTTGGCCCCACTGACAAAGATGCTGAATTTCGTCCTGGTGAATTTTCCAAACACCGGGACACTTTCAGAAGGCCCGGACTGGCCATAGCGGGCACCGGGCAATCCCCCGGTACGCCGCAAGGGTGGGGGCCGGTTTTGAGCCCCTGGGACAAAATCGGCCGAAAACCGGCCCTAGCAAAGCGCTCGGCGGCACCTCCAACCCCTCCGAGTGGGGAGGGGGGGCCGGCCGAGTACTTTGCCAGGGCCAGTTTTGGTTCCTAGTCCGGCCCTGAGTTTCAGCCGCGCCTGCACGTTGTTATCTGCTTTCGATCCACAACAAGTTGAAGGCGGGGATGGGACTCGGCTCTCTTATTTCTGACTCCTGCTGGGCCGATAATAAAGGCTGAATTTGAGGGGTCATGAGGGGGTTGTTGGAGTCTCCTGGCTGGCAGCAGTAAGGAGCATCACACCTGATGCAAATGCAGCAGAGGGGAAACAAAGGCTCACACCTTGTTAGCACTTCACACATACTTGAGAGAGGCCGCTTTTCACTTTGTTCAGAGTCAGTTGATTAGCTATGCATGCACTGTAAGAATGTTGGATGTGTTGGTCTTTCCCAGTATTGCACAAAATAAATAGCATTTACATAGCGCTTATGACCCCTGAGGAGGCGTTGTAATAATTTAAATATCACTATTTCTTTTAAAGCACTATGGCTAGAGAAAGCTTAATGTTGACAAAAGTTAACATTGTTTTATGTGTAGCGTACGAAAGTGTGAATCTTCTGCCTAAATCAGGAGGGTTTGCCAGTATTCTCGAAATATGCTCCAATATACTCATGATAGACTTGCTAAACATGTATGTGAGGGCTTAAGATCTGATGTCACTTCTTGTGATGCCACTTCCTGTCATGTGCTGTGATGTCACACGCTGTGATGTCACGTGCCGTGATGTCACGTGCCATGATGTCACACACTGTGATGTCACACGCTGCAATTCCATGCGCTGCGATGCCACTTGCATCCTGATTAACTAGGTTAGTCCCCCCACTTCTTTTTTTAGGTCTTGTGCCCTTGTGACGATGACGCTAGGTGAGAGGACACTGATATGCTCACTGCGACATGTTCACATGACACTTCAACAGGCGCATACTGGCATGAACACTGGGATAGGAGGACCCTGAAGGAAGACATGAAGAAAGACACAGGGGCAGGGAGGCACAGGCATGCTCACTAACACTGGGACTGCGAGTCACTGACACTGGGGAGGGAGTCACCCACTGTCACTAGAGCAGAGACACAGACCGGTCACTGAGACAGGGAGACACTTATGCTAGGAACGCAGAAGGGCTGCTCACTGGGGCAGTGAAACATTGACATACGATGGAAGTGGCCCTCAAGGGTCCCTGTTCACTCTCATGCAGGTTTGGGGACAGGGTGCTAGACTTAGCCTTTATGGGGCGCCCCAGTCACTGTTTAAAGTCATCTGTCAGCAGACAACAAGCTGCAAGATCAGATAACCTAAAGCGCCCTGAAGCCATGCAAATGACTGCGCAGCGCCACATGAGGAAGGCGTGACATAAATTCACATTGCTCCCCATAGACACACTGTGCTGAACAAAGCATGCTTATTTCCTGCCCCCTGCAGCTGCGCAACCACAAATTAACATCTCGGGAATAATTCTGTATTTTTCGCCTGTGAATTATTCCAGTTGCAAAAATATGTTTGGCTAAAAGGCATAACGAATTTGGCATAAAACCAAAATATGCGTTTGGGAGCCAGCCCCTGCACATCAAATGCATTTATGGCTGGCATCCCTGCCAACGGATTACTTCTGGCACAAAATGTAATGGGTTCATTACATACAACTGGGCTGCTTTTAACTGGCTGGGGGCAACGCTTTGTGTATGAATAGTTTTCCAACTCGCTCCCCACACTAACCTGAATAACAATGGCTGGTCCCTTCATCTGATGGGTCTGGGCCCCCTCTGCCTTGCCATGGCAGAGTGTAAATAAAGAAAACGTACAATGTGAAAATGTTAATGCGCAAAAAAAGTGAAAAGAGTCATTATAACTAAGGCTTCCGGTTTTCCCTTTTTACTGATTTGTCCAGATAAATACAGACAGAAAGCATTAATTTTCTTGTCTGTATTTATTTTTAAATGTGGATAAAAACAAACATATGGTGCTTTTTGAGTAATTCTAAATACACTTTGCCATGACTGCCAGTCCAATAGAAGTGTGGATTGATAGATAAGGGGTTAAAAAGGAAAGGACTTTTAGTAAAGAGGCTTTAACTACAGTAGATATGCACAAGGATGATACTGAAATGTGCCTATTTTCATTCAAGTGAACTGATGTATCTTCTGCAGGTGTTTACAGCACTGAAACCTGGTTAAATAAATGTAGAAATATACTAATTTCAGCTTCATTTTACCACAAATTCCAAACTAAATATGGATAAATACATATAAAATTAGCAAAAAATAAATATGGATAATTAATGATAAAAATTAGCAAAAAATAAATATGAATAAATACAGACAGAAATGGCAACAACAACAAAAATACCATAAAACCGGGAGCCCTAATTATAACAGATTTCCAAATAGTGATCCTTACTTTTCCCTCTAAAGCTCACTTAATGCAAGACACCTGGAGCCGGATTCATACAAATGTTTTTCTAAACTGGATGTGTCCGTAGTAAAAGAGAGTACATTTATACCCTGCTGGACTCACTGAGGGCCACTTGTACTAAAAGTTTTAGTGGTCACAAATGGAGAATCGGGCCATAGCTTTTTGACATGCACTTTTCATCCCTTCCCCTTTGTGATTGGCAGCGAAATGGAGGACCACTGACTGCTCTTGAAAAATGAAACTGAAATGTTTGATTTTTCTATTAGAAATGCATCCTGTTTTCCTTCGGGCAGCATTAAAATAAAGTTTACTTCTTTAAAAGCAAACACAGACATGGTGGTCTGCTGTCGCCAGCAGGCCACCATCCCTGTGCTTTTAGCGATTCCCAGTGAGTTGCGAATTGCGACCTACCTTATGAATAATGATGACGTATGTCAATTGAGACCCCATTAGGAATCGCTAAATGTGTCTGAGGCACATTAGTACATCACATTTTGCGACTTCCTAATCACGAGTTGCAAACACTCGCATTTAAGAACTTGTAAAATGAACAAGTCGTACAGGTGGCTCTAAATTAATTTGTGTGTGTACCAAATGTGTTGCAACATGTACTGTGCACTCGCTGCTTGCCTGTGCACTAAATGTGCACTTGGATTGTGACCTGGTGATGTGGAGCTACGAAAGCCAGTGAATACCTCGACGTGCCAGGCTCCATTGGCCATCCCTGACTCCGCCTCCTGTGTGAGCCGCACCCAGGCTGAGGACACCCACAGGTTAAAGCAGATAAGTCCCCTGTCTATCCAGGTGTTTGGCTGTAGCGTGAAAACCCATCATAATACAAGCTCAAGGGCTCGGGTGAAGAGAGGGTGAGGGCCTGCTGTTTTGAGCAGGGCCCTGTCCCTTCCTGAATGGCTCAAATACATCCTAAACAAGCATTTACAATGCAATAGGTCTCCCAGCATTAAAGTTTGAGTTATTGGCATTGTGTAAGACAATGCGTTGCATAACATTTTTAGCAAACTTTGAATTGATGAGCAGTGAGAGTGTGTGCAAGAGTATGCTGTTGCACTGAAAAATAACAGTAAAATGTATATACTATGGTGTAGTTTGTTCAGTGTGCTATCCAATTAAAAGTTTTTGTCTGCTACAGACGTGTCAAAATATTTGTACACATACCCTGAATCACGAGCCAGCACTGGCAAAGAGACCAAAACGTGCCAAGACCGCACATACGAGAACAAGGTATTTTCATCAAGCAGGACAAAGATAGCAGTATGGCTCCTGAACATTAAGTGTTTCTATAGAACACTAGCGGATACAAATATTTCTGCAGTGTACAACTGACGGAACTAAACTAAATTTGTGAAATAGCATTTCTTAAAAGCTATAGAACTCCTGATTCCAAGTGGAAAGGCGTAGCGGAGCTTGCACTTCAGACACGGCTTTTTTAAACCGTTGATTGCCTCAGTGATTCCAACCAATAACTATTACAGCCCAGGTGTAAACAAACTCCACTGTGGTACTTGGTTGCTTAAGCGCCTTTATCCGTGTCTTTCGGTAACCGGGGCTGCTGTTACCCGTTCCTGCGGTATGATCGAGGGACCCCGCCGTGGGTGCTGGGGTCGCCCCTTCCGACACTATTATGAAGTGAACTTTGGGGAGGTCTTCCGTAAGGGGCAGTCGGAAGCCAAAATGAAAAGCAGGAATGGCTCGCCGACGTGCGCTCTCCATGACAGCCGCTCCGCCGCTGAGCTCTCCAGCGCGGTGCCCCGCCCGGGTGGAGGTGCTCGGGCCGCCCGAACTTCAATGATGCTTCCCGGGCCGCCCGTGTCATAAAGTTCCTCCCCGCCTGACAGCACCACAGCACTGGCACCAAACTCACCTGCTGAGCGCCCAGCCTTCCGCCTGCTGACGGGGTCCCGGCTCTGCCTGTCCCGCTCAGGGCGCGCCCGGCCCGAGGCAGCTGGAGATGTGAACAGGACCGGAGTCGGTGTCCAGTCTTCCGCCATGTAGAGCCGCCCGGCCTGTACGCTGCGTCAGAAGCACGTCGCGTCCCGTGACCTCCTTCAGAATTCTTTCTGGCGTGCAACACAGTCCCGCCACTTGAGTGCTGGTGGCGTGGGGCTCCCATGCCCGAGGGAGAGCCCCGCGGAGTATGCAGAAGTCCACAAAGCCGGTAAGTGGGGCTTTGTTGGAGGGGGGTGCGGTTGTGTGTGGGTGCGCGCTTGTGTGTGTATGCGTGCGGCGGCGTGTGTGGGGGGGTTCTCTGTATGTATGCGTGCGTGTGTGTAGGTGTGCTTTTGTCTCTGTGTGTGCGCTGCGTAAGGGGGAGGGGCTGTGTGGTACAGCTTTCCAGGAGAGGAGACAGGAGCTGGCCACAGCGAGCGCGCGTGCGCGTGGCCCGCTCCATTCCCCAGCGCGCGGCCAGCTCCTGTCCCCTCTCCTGGGAAGCAAGAGTCGCTCACTATAGGTCTCTGGCGAGACCGCGCTTTCGCGCGGTTCAACGCCAGGAGACCTAAAAAGCAGGGTTTAATGTTCAAAGATGGCCGGTCGAACCAACCTGTGCCGGTGGGTGCAGTTGGGGACCACTGGCACTTATTTTTCAAAGCCAGCACTTATATTTTCCTCAAACGACTTTGGTCCAGAGCAAGTGGAAGAAAAACACAAAAGGGGGAAAGAAGAAGAAATAATACTTAAAAAGAGTGACAGAGGGGGAAGCCGAGATACAATAGAACCCTAAACAGTAAGACAAAGGGGCAGCAACTGTTTGGTGGTTGATTAAAGAGGCATGACGTGAAATCAAGAAAACACAGCCTTTGGCATTTGCACCAGAACTTTCTACAGCAACAGATGTGGGCTTCTGAACTACACTTTGGGCACTGGCACTTGTGGGCTTCTTAACTACACTTTGGGCACTGGCACTTGTGGGCTTCTGAAGAACACTTTGGGCACCGGCACTTGTGGGCTTCTGAACTACACTTTGGGCACTAGCACTTGTGGGCTTCTGAACTACACTTTGGGCACCTGGCACATCCGGCTCTGTTACTGGTGTGTAAGGTTTTGGCAGTGTGTTGCTGGCTCAGGTTGCCTTTGAGGTTTGTAGGGGCTGATTTGTGAAAGTATCAATGAGTCAGGCTCGGGCATTTCAACTCAATCTGATTATCCATTTTCAATCAACGTTTGAGACATGAAGAACAGAAATGTGATCCTACTTCTGAGACTTTCAGCAATCCACACCCACAGTACTGAGACACGTGTCATTTATGAAGAGGTGCTTTCTGAAGCTCCTAGAAGCAGACTGCTGGCGCTGTACGGCCTTAAGCTACCTACGGGTCCTACCATCATATATCTGACCTGATGACAGATCGGACAAGTTAGATGGACCATATATTATTGACTCCTGATCCATTGTCAAATATTGGTCAAAAGTCACCACCAGAGGTTTGATTTTATGAGTTAGCCACACCACACACAGGGAGCTAGCTCCTCGAAGACATGCAAACACTTTCCTGCATGTAATTTTCAAAAGGGAACTGTGCACGGTCAGTGCTTAATTTGTAAAATAATAAGTGTTCTTCAGAAGCCTGCAAGTGCTGGTGCCCAAAGTGTAGTTCAGAAGCCCATACGTGCTGTTGCCCAAAGTGTTCTTCAGAAGCCCACAAGTGCCGGTGCCCAAAGTGTAGTTCAGAAGCCCACACGTGCTGTTGCCCAAAGTGTTCTTCAGAAGCCCACAAGTGCTGGTGCCCAAAGTGTAGTTCTGAAGCCCACATGTGCTGTTGCCCAAAGTGTTCTTCAGAAGCCCACAAGTGCCGGTGCCCAAAGTGTAGTTCAGAAGCCCACACGTGCTGTTGCCCAAAGTGTTCTTCAGAAGCCCACAAGTGCCGGTGCCAGAGTGTTCTTCAGAAGCCCACAAGTGCCGGTGCCAGAGTGTTCTTCAGAAGCCCACAAGTGCCGGTGCCAGAGTGTTCTTCAGAAGCCCACAAGTGCCGGTGCCAGAGTGTTCTTCAGAAGCCCACAAGTGCCAGTGCCAGAGTGTTCTTCAGAAGCCCACAAGTGCCTGTTAGACCTGACATCCTTGGCGTGGTTTTCCCCCATCTTTTTGCCTCTGCCTCCTGTATTTTTGATGCTGTGCTGGATTTCGTTTTTGCTGGTTTAGACGCTTTGGACACTCTGCCACTGCTGATCAGTGCCAGAGTGTAAGTGCTCCCTATGTAAATTGTCATATTGATTGGGTATACCTGATAGGCATATTTGTATCACCATGAAGTCCCTAGTACAGTGCACTGTGTGTGCCAGGGCTGGTGATGACAGATGCTACTAGTGGTCCTGCAGCGCAGATTGCGCCACCCACATAAGTTCCCTAAAATGGTGTCTCAGGCCTGCCAGCGCAGTCCCTGTGTGCAGTCAGTGGACTGCCATGTCCGCCTGGCCAGTGTCCCCACTGGCTGGGCCTAACCCTTCCCTGTCTGTGCACATCAGTCACCCCTATGGAAGGCTCAAGGTACCCCCCTGGGCAGGGTGCAGTGTATGGGTAAGGTAGAGCATGTACTAGTGCAGGTAACATGCTCTGGTAGTGAGCAGCAGCCATTTTGTGTGCTCACTGCTGCAAGGTTATCTTGCTCCATAGATTACCATGGGGGAGGCTGGTCCCAATGGATACCAGCCTATCTTCCCATAGGAACAAGATGGGACATAAGTGATTGATATCCCTGAACTCAGAATTTAATAACACATCTTTTAGGAAAGGTTTTTTTTTAATTCTGTGTTTGAGAATAGTACTTTTAGAAAGTGGCTGTTCTCTTGTCTAACCTTTCTGTGTGCATGGGACTGTTTGTGGATTGACTGTCTGATTTGAGGGTGACAGGGGCTGCAGAGCCCCCAGGAGGTTGTCTGAGTCAGCCCCTGGATGAAAGGCTGCATCTGCTGCCAAGGAAGTGGGAGGAGATAGCACCTGGGAGTGACTAAGGCTGTGCCTGCCTGACCACAATGCTGGCTCCACCTCCCACTGGGTGACTGTCACCTCTGTCCCTGATACTGAAAGAAAGAAGGAAGCCAGGAAACCCCCAGTGCCCCAGCAACACCCAGAACTGGTTTAGACCGGGCTCAGGGCCCACTTGCACAAAGACTTCAAAGAACTTCAAAGACTTTTTGGGGTATAAGAGAAGGACCCCTGACAACAGAAAATCAGATTCTACAATCAAGAGGAACCTCTGCTGGAAGAAGGACTGCTGGAGAACTGAAGGAAGATTGCCTTTCTGTGTGCTCTAAGGGCTGACCTGTTCTGCTGACCAATTGAAGCTGAGGAGAAGAGGGACTTTGCTGTGTGCTGTGCCCCTGCTTACTTGAACTTAAAAGACTTTGCTGTGTGCTGTGTCTTCAACTGAATCTCCAAGGGCCTGAGAAGAGCTGGCCTCCTGTTCCTGGAACCCAGGGTTAATAGGTTCCTAAAGAATCCCCAAGACGCTGTGCAGATCGTGCTGTTTTGGCCTGGAGCGTGCTTGGTGATCAACTGCAAGCGTGAGCAGGGATCTGTGTGCTCATCGGCACATTCTCAGCGAGGGTCGGAGGTCCGAGGTGCCTCCCCTCGTGAGTTCTGCTCTAGAGCGGTTGTGTGGCCGAGAGGGCGGTCTTGCCGTGACCTGTGCCCTCAAAAATCATCTGCCGCCTTTTCACCGCCGCTGCCCGGGGCCAGAAACCCCCTTTGAAGATTGCCGTCCTGATCGGAGCTGCGGGGCCGAAGATCGAAGCCGCCGCGCTCCCATTGGTCGAAGGAGCCGAGCCCCCTCACTAACCCCGTGACCGGATTGGCCCGTACGCCGTAGCGTCATCTCCGAGGTCGGGCGGTGGTTGGTTATCCACAACGCGTCATCGCAGGCCTGCCCCGGGAGCCGCACTGTCATTGGCTGCCTCCCGGGTATTGGTGGAGGCTCGATCGAAGTGCCGCGACCTCATTGGTCCATCTGAAGGAGCCGTGTGTTCCGTGACGAAGCCGGGGAAGATTGACCCGACCTCGCCGAGGGAGCGCTGTGAGTGCCCCCTGCCCCTGGCCTGCCTGTCCCTGCTCAGAGCGCCGAGCTAGCTCCCCCACCGCTCCTCGAGGATCTGAGAGCGGGCGGAGGGCTGCGGGGACCGGCCGGGGCTGGGAGCGAGTGTGCTCTGTTCGGCGCGGTGCGCCTGAAGCCATTCGGGGTGCAAGGCTGTGCGGATCAGCAGAGAGGAGTCCCCAGGAATACCGGTGAGGCGCATTTGCAGCGCTTGGGGCTCTTTTCTTCGAAGGGCTAATTCTTGAGGGCGTAGTACGCTGGCAGTGATTTTACCACTCGTTTTTGGGGACAAATGTGAGATAAGCCAGTAGCATTATTTTGGGATACTGACTTAAGAGACTTGAGACTGATTCTTATACAAGAACTTCCTGATAATAAGTGCAACCATAAAGATTAAGCGCAACCTTCCTTCAAAGAAGCAACCATTGTGTATTGTTGAGTTTTACTTGCTGCAATTAGATAAAGCTATATTTTTATAAATATACATACATGTGTGGTCTCAGTTTGTGGTGGATGGGGAGTCATTGTTTGTGTTAAGTGCAACTATTATACACCTTGCCTTGGGGATAAGCCTGCCTGCTCGCGCCAAGCTAGCTAGAGGGGGAGCAGGGGTTATCTACTGTGTGTATTCCGTCACCCTGACTAGAAGCAAGGGTCCCTACTTGGTCTAAGGTACTTACCTCTGCCAATTAGAGACCCCCAGATCTAACAGTGCCGGTGCCAGAGTGTTCTTCAGAAGCCCACAAGTGCCGGTGCCCAAAGTGTAGTTCAGAAGCCCACAAGTGCTGGTGCCCAAAGTGTAGTTCAGAAGCCCACAAGTGCCGGTGCCAGAGTGTTCTTAAGAAGCCCACAAGTGCCGGTGCCAGAGTGTTCTTCAGAAGCCCACAAGTGCCGGTGCCAGAGTGTTCTTCAGAAGCCCACAAGTGCCGGTGCCAGAGTGTTCTTCAGGAGCCCACAAGTGCCGGTGCCCAAAGTGTAGTTCAGAAGCCCACAAGTGCCGGTGCCAGAGTGTTCTTAAGAAGCCCACAAGTGCCAGTGCCAGAGTGTTCTGCAAAAGCCCACAAGTGCCGGTGCCAGAGTGTTCTTCAGAAGCCCACAAGTGCCGGTGCCAGAGTGTTCTTCAGTAGCCCACAAGTGCCGGTGCCAGAGTGTTCTTCAGAAGCCCACAAGTGCCGGTGCCAGAGTGTTCTTCAGTAGCCCACAAGTGCCGGTGCCAGAGTGTTCTTCAGAAGCCCACAAGTGCCGGTGCCAGAGTGTTCTTCAGTAGCCCACAAGTGCCGGTGCCAGAGTGTTCTTCAGGAGCCCACAAGTGCCGGTGCCCAAAGTGTAGTTCAGAAGCCCACAAGTGCCGGTGCCAGAGTGTTCTTAAGAAGCCCACAAGTGCCAGTGCCAGAGTGTTCTGCAAAAGCCCAAAAGTGCCGGTGCCAGAGTGTTCTTCAGAAGCCCACAAGTGCCGGTGCCAGAGTGTTCTTCAGTAGCCCACAAGTGCCGGTGCCAGAGTGTTCTTCAGAAGCCCACAAGTGCCGGTGCCAGAGTGTTCTGCAAAAGCCCACAAGTGCCGGTGCCAGAGTGTTCTTCAGAAGCCCACAAGTGCCGGTGCAAGAGTGTTCTTCAGAAGCCCACAAGTGCCGGTGCCAGAGTGTTCTTCAGAAGCCCACAAGTGCCGGTGCCAGAGTGTTCTTCAGAAGCCCACAAGCAGAAAAGTAATCTATACTACAATAAAGCAATCTATACTACAGCGCTTTCAATGAACCAGAGGGAAGAGTCTTAAGGTGATACATTAAGTAGCAGTTGCAAAGTTTTCCCTCCACAAACTTTGTGAAATGTTTTATAGTTCTGATGGAATCACAATTTTCAAGTAATTTATCGAAAATATGTTTTACAGAGTGAACATTTCATCTAAGAACTGTCCTAAGAGGGTAAACAGTCCTTACAGCGCAGCTGTTACCACGACTACCATTACAAGGCAAGCATTACCAAGCATGCATTGTAATAACGCGTAGACTTTATTGCACATTTTTTTTACAACGTATGTGCTTTTACCACGCATGCCTTTACAACAAAATTTTGTTTTGAAGGTATGTATGGTAAAAGCACCTACATTTAAACAAAATATAGGTGATCCACGTCCTTGTAAGGAAACAGAGGCTCTTCTGCTTCCTCACAAAGACGTGCACCGCCCCTCAGACGAGCTGCCTGCACGAACCATGAGGAGAGGGAGGTAAGGGAGCTTGGGCCTGGTGTGGGGGTTACTAATTTAGGGGCTGTGGGCCAGGGGGGTGTTGTGCAGGGGTAATGTTTTAGGGTTTATGGTAGGGCAAGGGCTGGGGCCAGGGAGGGGGTTTTGTAAGGGTAGTGTTTTAGGGATGAAGGTAGGGCCAGGATTGGGGGTTGGGGGGTCATGCAGGGGTAGTGTTTTCGGGTTTAGGGTAGGGAGAGGACTAAGGGTCGAGGAGTTAGGGGATCATGCAGGGGTAGTGTTGTTCTAGGGTTTAAGGTAGGGAAAGGATTGGGGGTCGGGGTGGTCGTGCAGGGGTGGTGTTTTAGGGTTTAGGGTAGGGAGAGGACTGGGGCTGGGGGTATGGGGTTGTGCAGTGGTAGGGTTATTTTGGAGTTTAGGGTAGGGAAAAGATTAGGGGTCAGGGGGGTCGTGCAGGCGTAGTGTTTTAGGGTTTAGGGTAGAGAGAGGAGTACGGGTTGGGGGGCTCGTGCAGGGGTAGTGTTGTTTTAGAATTTATGGTAGGGAAAGGACAGGGGGTCAGTGCGGGGTCATGCAGGGGTAGTGCTTTAGGGTTTAAGGCATGGCAAAACTGGGGACCGGGGGGGGTAGGGGGTTGTGCGGGGGTAGTTTTACTTACCGTAATCAATTTTACCAAGTCTATGCCTTTACCACACATGCCTTTGCATTGTAATGGCATGCATGGTAAGGGCATATGCGTGGTAAAAGAATGCGTTGTAATGGTAGGTCGTTGTAAACATGCTAGCATAGTAATACCCGCCTTGTAATGGTATGCATGGTATTAGTACGCCTAGTAACATCATAGATTCACCTAAGAGCCCTCTTCAGAAAATAATGTTTTCTTACAAATAAGTTTATTTTTGGGAATTTTTCCCATAAACGCTTAAGTTATGATGTTTGTCACCTTCACAAAACTTTCACAAATAAAATCATAATTTCTCACAAACGTGAATACGCATCATGCATTTTTGTAAAGTGGTTTTGTGTTGTATTGTTGTTTTGATGTGTTGTTTAGTAGTATTGTGTTGTGATTGTTTTCCATTTTATTGTGTTGGAGTTGTGTTATTTTCGCTTGATATTATTGTGATGTTGTTTTGTGCAGTTGTGTTGCTAATGTGTTCTACTGTGGTTGTTGCTGCTGTGTAGTTGTGTTGTTAAGTAGCATATGTCTGCTGTGTTTTGAGTCGTGTCCTGATGTGTCTTGTGTTTTTGATGTTTCTTGGTTTTATTTTTGGTCTTACATTATTCGGTTGCTATTGTGTACTGTTGTATTAAGCAGTTTCTTTGCATACTTCACTACATCCTTCCAGATGTCCAGCCAAAAGCTGAGCATTTTTATTATAAAACAGCCTTTTACCTCTGCCAGAGGAGGGAACATGCTGCTGCTCCAGCTCTAACACCTTATTAGAAAACCATATGTCTGACCACATCAAGGGTGAGCGCTTCAAATACTGCCCCCCAAGCTCACTTTATGTAATCTGACCCCTGGTCCATAACTGGAAGATGTCTCAGGGCCAAATCCATTTGGTTTAGTCGTACTTTTCTAAGTTTCCTGACTTACCACAGCTGTGAGTGATTTAACAGCAGCTTAGGGCCTAATCCCCTGGTGGAGCACCCACCAGCTGTGTCTCTTCATTAATAAGCTGAGCTGTATCTATTCAGGGTTGGTGCTGTCCTTGCGTGGAGGGAGACCTCCTCGGCTTGGGACTGTACTCCTGTGCAGCGGTGGTCGGCTTTAATACAGATTGTTGTGAGTTTGTGGGTGGAGTAAAGTGCAGAGGCAGTGCACGGTGTCTGTGTTCTATGCAGGGCCCTCACAGATCCAACAGAAGTGGGGCAATAACCATAACCTTCTCAGCTTTTTCCAGCACTGGAAAGATGCCAGGTACATTCTTATATTGTCTATGGTGTTTCCATGACAACATACAACTGTACAGGGGTGTCAATGTTCGGAAGTATAAACTTCAATCTTCTTGTCTATTTTGTCACTCAGATCACCTGGGTGAAGAACATCACTGTATTTGATACTCACCTGTAAGAAAGTGTAAGTGAAATGTCACTAGTCGACTGTAGCACACATTGTGCCACCACTAAAGAAACTGTGAAAATCATGACTACTGGTGTGCCACTGTAACCTGTCTGTGCAGTTTTAAAACTGCAAATTCAACCTGACAAAATAACCCCTTTTGACAGGCCTAAACCCTGCTTTTAAATATTAATGAGTCACCCCTAAGTAGGCTTTAAATGTCTAAAGGACAGGGTGTATGAAATGTAAATATTTAATTTTAAACATGTCCTTATATTGACAAGATCCTAAACGCTATTTTCACTGCAGCAGGGTAATCTGTTCCATAGGAATACACAATTAATAATTATCATTTCAATTAATTAGCAATTAATTTAATTAATTTAATTCAATTAATTAACAATTAATAATGTTATTTCTGCAGTGCAAACACTACGAATCTCAGATTTAAAAAAAATATTTATTACAACCCCAATAAATTGGTAAAGTCAGATTTGTAAGAAATATTTTTTAAATATTATTTACAAAATGCACCTTTTACCTGCCAAAAGCCTTTAGAAGTACTTCTGTCTGAGCTTCTAACTGTCACCCAGGAGCTGAATAACCACTCTGATGTGCTGTGTACTCACTCCCAGATCTGAGTTCTTCTGACAGGTTAAGCATCTGTATTGTGCACAGGAACTAAATTAACTTCAAGGAGGCCTACCCTGTCACAGGCAGATGTAGCTTACACCTGGACATAGCCCCTCTTTTGCCCCACTAGTCAGTCATGCACCAATCCCAGTGGGACAGGAACTACCCTGAGAACTGTTTGTCAGTGAGAACAGAGGAGGGTTTGCTTATTTCCCTGACCATACTTCTAGGTTATGCACAGGAGCTCTGCCCAGGGGAAGAAAGGTTCAGCCATGTTGGATTTAGGTATGGAGGGGTATTGTGGCACTGTTTGCAGTAGGGCACACTGGCATTGCTGCAAAAGTGGGTAGAGTGACCCCTGGGAGCGTTTTCCCTATTGGTTAGGGAGGGGCTAGAAGTCGCTCCTACCCACAGACTAGTGCCAGGTATAATGTGGCAACCCTTGGCACGTTCTTAAGAACACTGCTGAACCTGTGGAAGACAGAAGGACTGCACTAGCTGTTGAGACCTGTTAGGTGACCTGAAAGGTGGTTGCTCTCACTTGTACCCAGACCAAAAGTGGACTCCAAGCTGGATGTTTACCAGGCGTAAAAAATGTTTTTGGGCTCCCCTCTCCCCATGACCTCCTCCTTGGATTCCCTCACTTCCACTCAGCAAAAATGCCCGTCATCTCTCCATTGACCCTCTCTCAAATACATTTAATTTGTTTTAAAGCACTGGTGAAGGCTGGCTTTACTAATCCACTCAGCCATCCACATAAAATATAGATCTGTTCTTTGCAGAAGGCATATTAACCCTCTGCGCTACTTTATGGTGGGTCAAAACTGCAGCTAGACAAAACTCCAATTTCTCTCTCTCTCTCTCTCTAGCATGAATATTAATCACAAGACTTATCATGACATTTTTAGTGCTGCCTGAAAGCTGGACGCACATAGAACTCTGCAGCAGGTGCTTTTAAATCCTATGTTATTGCTAAACACAGCATCCCCCCTGAGGTCATTGGCCCCCTGTCAGATCAGCACCCAGTGTGGCTGCACTGGTCGCACTGCCATAAAGCCGGCCCTGACTCGTAGGGTCAGTTAGCTGATGGCCTGTTAAGTTAAGCCGCTAGAAGCCCTTTTCCTGAAGAGCCCAGCTGACCAGTTCCAAGTGGACCTGACCTAAACCTTGCTGAAGTCGTCTACTGAAGTAGGTCTTGACCCTCAAGTACTGTTCATGAGGTCCTAGGACCCTTCCTTGGCCGAGTCAAAGTGTACTCTTAACACCCTGAAAACCCTGTGACTTACAAACGTTTTGGGTCTAGAGGCTGAAGGACCGCAACAGATTTTCCAAGTCTATCCGACGAAGGTCCATTCCAGTTAGACCAAAGATTTTGGTTGCCCCCACTGTGACCTTTTCCGCAACAGCAAATCCGCTTTAGTAGTGTTTTGAGGAGAAGGTATCCAGCCTCGTGGAGCCATGTTCGGTTACAACTTTTAGCCTTGCCCCGCTGGAGAAATCCGAGCTTCAAAGAAAAAAGTGACTAAGTCTGAAGGTAATAATCTTCAATGGGAAAAGGCACCAAAAGTATGCAGCCGACAATTTGTTTTTTTTAAGCACTGGTAAAGGCTGGCTTTACTAATCCACTCAGCTATCCAAATAAAATATAGATCTGTTCTTTGCAGCAGGCATATTAACCCTCTACGGGTTGCAGCAGGCACCAAAGTATGCAGCCAACAAGGGCCTCCCTTGGGCACAAATTCTGAATTTCCCGCCCCTGCTGCTCTGTGGCTCCTCATTGGCCTCAGGGATGCACTGATGAGCGCATCCGACGGCTACATTTTAGCAGATATACTGTGCTGCCTGAGGCACGTACGTATGTCTAATAAATAAAATGGATTGTTCATGTGTGACGGGATCCTAGTTGAACTACGCTCCTCACATGCATAATCCTTACATCGGTCTACAGAGGGCTGTGCTGTAGAACAACACTCAATAGCTGAATCCTCGCTCAGCCGCCTCCTCCTCCTGTCAAGATGAGGCAGAGACGACTGACATGCGCACTGGCAGCGTTCACGAAAACACCATAACGTTGTTTCATAAACAGCGTGCAGTAAACTCTTTAGCAGCAGAGGCAAGGCGCAGTAAGTGCTGCGTCCCAGGAGGTTAGGCTGTGCCCTGAAGCCCCTGATACGGAGCCGCCACTGCGAATGAGAGAGAAAGGTGCGCACAGGAGATGTGCTTCCCTGTGATCCACCGGCTCTGCTTCCAGCACAGGCCCCCAGAATCCTTTGCAGTCGCACACTCAGTCTTGCCTCCACATTCCCTGTTAGAATCTCTATACCTGATCCTGTCCCTGAGGCTGCGTTGTGCCAGTTGTTCCTCCCTCCTGATAGCACCATTTCAACCAAAACTCAACAGCTTCATTGGACGTCATC
Organism: Lissotriton vulgaris; assembly: GCF_964263255.1. Lineage (NCBI taxonomy): Eukaryota > Metazoa > Chordata > Amphibia > Caudata > Salamandridae > Lissotriton > Lissotriton vulgaris. The sequence goes on along the minus strand of NW_028240625.1, from coordinate 5,031 downwards.
CAATGGTTATACAACCTCATGGAGCCCATCTCAGCCACGAATGTCTGACATAATATCGACAGACAGAATATCGAAATACAAAAATATCGGAGCAAAAATATCGACATCAAAAATATCGGAATCCTATCTTCATAAAGGTAAGTACAAAAATATCGAAAAAAAAATATCGTAGTACAAAAATATCGGAATCAAAAATATCGTTTTTTTAAATGTATTAATAATAATCTAAAAATAATTTTAAAATACATATAATTTTACAAATATTAAATAAAAATATTAAAACAAAATTAAAACTAATACATATAAATTTAAAATAAATAAAACACTTAATATTTAATGTAATTTTTTTTTAATGTTATTTATTTGATTTAATGTAACATTTTTTTGTTTTTACCCTGTACGCCTGTACCCCAAAAACCCAAAACTGACCCTGAACCCTAAAAATATCCCTGTACCCCAAAAACCCAAAACTGACCCTGAACCCTAAAAATACCCCTTTACCCAAAAACTGAAAACTGACCCTGAACCCTAAAAATACCCCTTTACCCAAAAACTGAAAACTGACCCTGAACCCTAAAAATACCCCTTTACCCAAAAACTGAAAACTGACCCTTATCCCTAAAAAAGCCCCTCTACCCAAAAACTGAAAACTGACCCTGAACCCTAAAAATACCCCTTTACCCAAAAACTGAAAACTGACCCTGAACCCTAAAAATACCCCTTTACCCAAAAACTGAAAACTGACCCTGAACACTAAAAATACCCCTTTACCCATGAACTGAAAACTGACCCTGAACCCTAAAAATACCCCTTTACCCAAAAACTGAAAACTGACCCAGAACCCTAAAAATACCCCTTTACCCAAAAACTGAAAACTGACCCTGAACCCTAAAAATACCCCTTTACCCAAAAACTGAAAACTGACTCTGAACCCTAAAAATACTCCTTTACCCAAAATTAATTAATATTATTTAATTACCAATTAATTATTAATTAACAATAACAATTAAGTAAATATATTAGCACATTAGCTGTAATTAATTTAATTTAATAATTAATATTATTTTTCCCAATTAATTAATTAAGAATAACAAAAAATGATATATAAAAATAATTACTATAATTAATGTAATTAAATAATTAATATTAATTAATTACCAACTAATTAATAATTATAAATATGTACAAAATTATATTAATTAATTAACTAATTAATGTAAATTATTTACCAATTAATTATTAATTAAAATATGTACAAACATATATTAATTAATTAATTATTATTAAATTACTTCCCACCCTATTCCCCTATAAACCCATAACCCGCTACAGAACATATTTATCAATTAATCAAATAATTAAAATTAATTAAAAATTATTTCTCAATTAATTAATTAATAATTCCTACTAATTAATAATTAATGTAACATAATTAAATTACTTCCCACCCTATTCCCCTATAAACCCACAACCCGCTACAGTAGTAAAAGACAATATTTAATTAAATTACATTAAAAATAAATAATAAAATATAATAAATACAATATAATATACACTAAATTTATTTAAAAATTGATATTAGTAACATCGAAGTTATTTATTTCGATATTATTGACATCGATATTTAAAACTTCGATATTACTGATATCATACTAATATCGATATTAAGACTGTCGATATTACTTACCTTCGATATTTTGTCCCATCGATATTTAAACTTCGATATTTTTGTATATCGATATTTAAAAATCGATATTTTGTCTGTGTACCCTCAGCCACAGCCTTGCCCTGCTGAGGATTTTATACTTCCATTTCAGAGAACAAGACAGAAGGTAAAATGATAACAACCATGTTTATTAGGTTAATATAAATTAAACATGAATAATACCAGCTGTTCACTCCATTATTATAGCTTTTTGTGGCCTGAAATAGTCACACTTGTAGGAGCGCGAGGGTTAGGTGGGATGTTGGTACTCTCATTGGCAGCGCTGGCAGGGTATGTGTGGTGCCAGCTGCGATGGCCTCCCGTGAAGAGCCCTGGCACTCAGTTTTTTACAAATTAAATACTGATAATATCTTTTCAGCAATGGCTTTGGCAAGATGTTTAGTTCAAGGCTTGACTTGAGAATCTATTTTGAAACGTACTGCGTCCCAGGGCCAGCTTTATGGCAGTGCGACTGGTGCGGCAGCACTGGACGCTGACCTGTGGAGGGGGCACCGACCTCAGTGGAAGTGCTGTGTTTAACAATAGCTTATTATTGGAGAGATAAGGGGCACTTTTGCCTGGTGGTACTGAGAGAATCCGAGGGGGAGTCATGGGATGCAGGGGCGCCAAAAATGATTGTCGCACATGGCGGCACCAGCGATAAAGCCGGCCCTGCCGGGTCCTATTGTGCTGGTCACATTTTAAACAATTCTATGCTGTGGCTCTGCAGCTGTGGCTTGGGGCTGGCTAGTAGTCCTCTTATCAGCACTGACTCTCTGGCATCGTTCTCTGGGATCCGGGGTACACGCGGTGTACGACTGCCCAGGGTGTTCTCCAAAGTAAGAGAACGAATTCCAGCAATTTTGCTTGGAAATTGTATCTTTAATGATCATTTTGGCTGTTGGGTTTGGTTTTACTGAACGCATGCTGCGGTGATTGTCATTAGAATAATAACTACAGTCTTTTCTGTCTTTTCTGTCGTTATTATGGTTGCCATTGTTGTGTAATGATGGAGAGGTCGCACCCCTTCTGTGCTTGTGTCTCATTTGTGTTTTGTTTGCCTGGTTTCACTGTGCTGTGCTTCATCCTCTTTCCTATTAAAGTCAGGCCAAGTATTTGGTGTCTTGAAGGCCTAGCTGAATGCCAAGTCCACAGCCTTTTTTGAATCACAGAATTGGATTCCCGCCTCAACCCAAGGGCCACGGGTGCGGGAGACAAGTGGGTGACACCAACCAGGGGCCTCCCACCTGCTCCAGCTGGCGAGAGACTGAAGCGGGCATGCGCCAAAGTGACTACCTTTTTACCATCTTCCTCGCCTTGATAAAGACAAGATGGAACAAGCATTGGCAAAGCCAATAGATCTCACCTATGAGGGCTATTGGCTTTGAGAATATTGTGTATCCATGCTGTACAGCAGCGCATATGCTTTGCAGTGTGGCTAGAACTAATTTAAGAAATCTCTATGACGCACACAGGGCTAATGTGCTTTTTTAAGCGCATTAGTGCTGGATGCATCATATGCCTTTAATATTATTTATAGCCATGCTGAACAGCAGCCAAACTGCTGTACCTCATGAGTAAAAATGATTACTAAAGTCAGCAATTCCCATACTCTACAGCTTGACGAAAAGGAGGTGGAAGAGCCAATATAAGGTGGGACCTATTGGCTTTGCCAATACTCGTTAGATCTTGGCACATCCCCTCTGTGAATCTGAGCTAATCGGTTTATGACATTTGGCAAAAAATCCTATCACATAAAGAAAGCAATTGCGCCCATGTTCATGATTTAGTTAAAATACACTTGGAAGAAGATAACATCTGTTGACACAAGAAACATCCATTTCAATGAAGAAAATGCTTCTTTGGAGTGTGTGTGCCATGGTAAACCACAGCTACAAATAGCAAGAGGTTCAACAAGTAGGACAGGGAAGAAGAAAAAATACAAGCAGTACCATAATCACAGCGCAATCAGCGGAAGGACAGCAATAAAGCTAAAGCAATCAGTACTTGGTCCATGCTCCGGTCTAACGAAGAGGATGTGAATCCAGCACACACTCGCCAATCAGAAGTCAGAAAATAAGACCGACAGTGAAGCCAATGAATGCTGAGCAATGAGCGGGCTGCAAGCCCCTTGTACACAATATCAGTCAGAGCGCATGCAAACTGCTGGCTAGTAATGACAAACCATAACTAGGCCGGCACCATTACTGCAGCATCTGCGAGGGTACCATGTCAGGTTTTGGCATTTTGTCTCAAGTAAATTAAACCAAACGTAAGGGAAGGAGGAAGCGAGGGCAGTAAAATAAATAACAAGGATACTGGGAGAGCGAGGCTGAGGACAGGGGAGGAGTGTAGGGTCAAGGGAAAGAAAAAGTCTAGGTGGACAAAAGGGCAAACAGTCAAATCAGCAGCAGGGAGATACTTGGGAAAGGAATCTTGAATGGCGGGGGGGGGGGTTGGGCAGTAATGTGTAACCCTGGGCAGTGAACTACGCTCCGCTTGTGGAGTTTCCCACATTCTGCATTATGCGGAGCTAATGGAGTTCTGAAAAACTTTCCTCGCTCACGATCATCAACGTCAAGTTGGCACCCGCGAGCGAGGAAAATCAACCTCCCGGCGAGATTTGTCCTTGTTCACGACCGTCAACATCAAGTTGGCGAGCTCGAGCATGGAAAATAAACATCCCGGCGAGATTTCTCAATGCAGGGTGGTCAGGTTTCTCATTGCAAGTGGTCGCATATGCCTGCGACCGCTCGCGATGAGAAACTGCTAGTTCGTGTTGAGAAAGCTGCCACTCGCGTAAAAATCTACTCGAGCGGCAGAAAAGGGAAAGAAGGGACCTCTTGAGCTGTGCAAGGTTAAGTTTGCGATGATTGCACAGTGCGGACAAGGATCCGCACTGTGCAATCACCGAGAACGGCATTTTTCTATGGAACGCCGCTGCTTAGGGAGCTCCTCGTAGTGCGGCAGAGTTTTTTTGCCACTTCGCAGAGTTCCGTGTAGCACAACTCCGCAAACTCCGCCTAGGGTTATATAATGTGAAGAAAAGAAAAAGAAGAAGTTGAGGCCAGTTGCAGGGGCTGTTTGAAGTTGTGGGGATCCCCAACATACCCAAAGGGGAGGACTGCAAATCGACATCAACCCTTCCCTCTTCATTCTACACCCAAACCTAGCACAGTATGTAGACATCTGCTCCCTTGTGGCTGCATCAACTGAAATGATTTGGGATGGGAGAATCTGTAGGGATGGCTGTACTTTTGCATACGGTGGAGTGTAGGAAGTGGGGTCGAAAGAGAAACAGGGGTACTTACCAGAGAGGCAAAGGC